>NW_022280129.1:851590-875905 GCF_004355925.1 Anarrhichthys ocellatus
AAGCCCTCTTTATGTCTGATCTTCTTTCTCCAGAGAGTGCTTGAACCCTTTGTGAAGTGTTTGACCAAACACATTAAAGATGAGGAACAGATCAAAGTAAAGCCCATATTCCAAATGAATTCAATATTTCATTCGCAGCTGAATTACTTGTAACCAACAACCGCTAATAAGTAATGATGGCTATCGATTGGGACCCCCAATGATAGTGTGTGTGTCTGGGGGGGGGGCAGAGAGAGACAGACAGAGAGGGAGAGACAGACAGAGAGGGAGAGAATGTCCTGCTGAGACCCAGCTGTGTCTGCAATTAGCAGGAGGCATGGAATGATGATTGCTGGCGCGGCAACACTAATGCCAAGTGGCAGGCTTCCTTGTGAAGAAGAAGGAAGGCCGCTGAGTGCCATAAAGCAACACGACTTTGTCTTTCTAACACACATGCTTACGCTAGTGTTCACACACAGTCCGTATATGCACATGGACAGAGACAAGGAAGCAAATAGAAGGATGTTGTTGGGGTTGGGGGGGGGGCTAAATCTGACTGCAAGACATTTTGCATTGTGGACAAAGGGCTTGTCTAATCCTACCTGCTCTGCTTTTCAGAGCCTACCGCTGGCCTATTCTAGTCTAGCTCACCAGCTCAGCAGAGTGGGCCCATTGATGACGACACTCAATTACCATAGTAACTCACACAGTGGGGTCGGGAGCGCCCCCCCCCCACCCTCACTCCCCAAACTCCAATCTCAGTACCCACAACACCAGGCCCCCGTCCCTCCAGCTCCATGCTCATCTTGTCACCCGACAGCAGGACTAAGCTAGACCCTCAGAGAATAAAAAGACCTCTTCACTGGAGGCTAATGGAGCTCAGCATCTTGCACTGGATGATGTGCTCCCCGAGGCCACGTCCACTACAGTGTAGATAAATAACGTGAATATGCATCTCTCCTCCCTGACCTTCTGTCCACACTAAAATGGAATATTAACCCCAAAAACCAGAGAACTTTCCACAAATACTGGTTCATTTAAAAATCTCAGGTCTGGTGTTGAAGTGCGGACGCTAACATCCAGCTGTCAGCATGAACACACCTGATTAGGTGCTTCCAATTGAAAGCAACAATAAGGAGACAACTTTCACTTCCAGTTCAGTGATCACTTGTTTTTTGAGTCGTATAGCTCGCCACACACTATAGGTGTAATACCTGACATGTTCTCTTCAACTGTAAGTGATAAAATAGTAAATTAAGCTATTTTCAGTCATAAAACCTTTAATATTGCTGGCTTCATGGTGGTCTAAGATGTTAAGACCATGTAACCACAATGCTGCCTTTTCCACCCAGCGACTTCGTTGCATGACATGCCTTTTGCATGTCAAAGGCAAAGAACGTCTTGATCCTTCTGCTACTTTGGCCTTCATTTAACTCAGACTTCATGTTAGAAATGTTCTAGTAATGTTTTCTAGCTCCAATTTAGTAACAATCCAATAGTGACTTAGATAAAAGTAACTCGGGGCTTATTCAAAGGTGAGACAAACAAGGTAAATTACCAACGCGTTTGTGGAATGAATTAAATGCCTGAAAGGGGTGATAGACAACCATGTCAATGCTGCAGGAAGCATTTATGATCCCTGATCAAATCGCTGTTATACTTGTGCAGTTATCCGACAATAGAAACAGATCCATGAGAACAGAACAGTCCATTGCCTCGCTAAGACCCCTCAGACCTCACAGTCTGCCTAAATGACAGCTCGAGAGCCCAACTGCAAATATACCCGATTCATCGATTCATCCGACTCAATTCATCTCCCTCATTGATTTTCAGCTTGCAGTTATGCAAAGTTTTTTTAAGTTGCGTAAGGCCTCAGTTTGCTTCAAATGGATTAGGTCATATGAAGTGTAACCAGACTGCCTCTGAAGACAAAAATGATACTTCCAACCAGTGGCGGGCCGTGCATTGTATACCTGGGCCTTCAGTGCTGTCCTACTACAGTTGAACCACCTCCTAATAACCTCATTATGACGCCACAGCTACAGTTATTACTTGTTTCTAGGGGTGTAACTACACGTATTCATATTAAACAGTTCGGTACGAGGCTTACGAACCGAACAATACCTTTGAATAATACTAGTGGATTTGGAAAATGCAGAAGCTTAAATTGTGGGAAATATAATGGTTTTTCTGTGGAGCCACTGCGCTCAACATGCTGTCTGACCCACCCTGGAAGAACAACATTGTACACGGCAAGTGTGTTCCTGAGGCTACGCTAAACTAGCTTAGCAGGAAAACTAAGAGCAGCACACAAGCTACAAACTCTCCCTGCAGCGTTTAGCTGTTCCCTACCGAGTCAAACTGGGCTAAAGCAATCACCACACAATCCCCATTTCTCCAGACCATAATTCCTGCTTTGTTAAAGAAAACAACAGCCCAAACAGAGAATCAAATGTCTGAACCCTAACCCCACGAATGACGGGATACTGTGTCATTAACTGACAATGCATATAGTCAAAATCATTGTAATTAACACAATGACAAGAACAAACTCAAAAGAACCAGTCACATATATTCATATGACAACAAAGCAACAAATCAATCCAGCAACACTGCAGCGCTACAACACGTATTCCACTGCACACTGAAGAGCACAAGCCATTCATATTATTCACATCAGAGGGAAAAATATTAACCGTATCATAATAACACCACCATAGACACATCAACACAGTAGTAACGCTACTGCAGATGTAAAAACACAAAAGCACTTCACTTACCAAAGCTGCTGTTCATGTTATGGTCGGTTATTCTGGACCCATGCGCAGACACCGGGACAAGGTAGGTGAATAAAAGGTTTTATTTTTTGTTGTTCGTGGAGTCAGTGGAACATGCAGGTAGGATGATGAGGTGGCGTGAGTGGCGGTGGCTGGGCAGCGATGTGGCACAGGAATTACTGAGCTGACGAAACAATCTGGTGATGAGACTGAAGGAAGCCGGGATATTTGAGCTGTCGGTGATGATGGTCTGATTGTTGGCAGGTGTGGAGATGAGCCCAGGTGCCGGATGATTGAAGCCGCGCGCATGCCACACACACACACACACACAGAACAGAGGGGAGATGCCGAGACGAGCTGAGGTCACAGCCGAGCCGTGACAGTTCACTTAAAGACAAAGTCCATCCTCCTTTCTTTGATTACAAAGAGTTTAATGACACGGTTGTACAGAACATCGTGCGGTTTAGTTCCAGCCAGAGGTCCTCCTGTGAACGTGTTCGTTGGAGCATCGTAGCTTGTAAGTGTCCTGCCGTGCTATGGTGTGGTGTTGCTGCCTTGGTTAGCCACCTCAGGTTAGCGTAGCGTAGCTCCAAATACCGAGACGCTCAGTCATAAATAAAACCCATTCTTAGCCAATCAGATCTTTAGTTTGACATGGTGGGCGTATTCTTTGACATGTCAGAGTTGTCTAGGTAGCCTACAAATAGGTCAGCATTAACATGCGATGTGATTGGTCAGTGGGCTAGCGTCACTGTTGTGAACATTCTTAGCCATAAAATGTGTAACGCTTCTCCAACGCTGTCAGACAGAAATATTAGATTATAAAATAGCTATAACTTTGTGATTCTGTTTAGGCCAGCAGAGAAGGCCTTGCAGGCCCTGACGGCCCACCACTGCTTCCAATGTTCTGACCACACTCAAAGGCAGAGGGAAGAGCTTGTTGACAGAGACTGGCTGCTTACTTTCCCACTTCGCACATCAGGACAATCGCTGTGAAAAGTTGGCTTTAGTGTCTGATTGTTTGGAAAATGACAAAAGCTGACAGAAGCTGCCGCTACATAAATGTACTGGGGTGGCTGTGGGTCAGGGGTTAGAGTGGGTCGTTATTTAATCACAAGATTGACGGTTCAATCTGCATGTCGATGTTCAGTGTCTGCATCCCACTGCTCCTGATGCTTAGGATGGGTGGAATGCAGAGATCAAATTTCCCTATCTGTGCTGGGATTGTATGTTAAGATGAAAATAAAGTATACGTTTTTTTGTAGGATGGTCATGCAAAACTTCTCAGTTTCTCTTTGACCATCGTCCTATTGTTTGGTCATTGGTGTGTGAGTGGCAGACTTTTAAAAGATTGTGTGTGAAAAGTGTGAAGTGACATTAACATGTTTTCAAATGTATGTGCCTCAGTGTGGACTCACAAGAAAGGGGCTTTTCACTGAGGCTCAATGGGATTGAGCATCTAGTGCTAGATATTGTCATCTCTCCTTCTCTCCCCCTCTTTCTGTCCCCCTCTTTTCATTCAAGGAAGTGGGTATGTTGGAGGAGGAGGAAGGAGCAGGAGGACTCTGAAATTAGGACTAAAGCAAAGTTTGGGCTCAACAAGCTCACAGGTCTCAAACTGTTTTGATTGTGCAGGCGACACAAAAGGCAAACCCCGGCTGACCATTGACCGCAGACTGAGCACAGCTGGTACGGCAACAAAACGGGCTCAGTGGGCATTTCAACCAGGCAGCTGGTTAAGAAAGGAGTGCTGAGGAACAGGATGGCAGTCAACACAGGAGAAAGGTAAATGTTTATCTCAGGTCTGGGTTTCCTTTCAGGCCGACAATCTGGGTCTCTTACAAAACAGCCGTCTCCTTCTACCTGCAAGTGTCAGTTCAGTGGACAAGAGAGACTAAATAAGGAGCAACTTCATAAAAACACGGTGGTTTGGAGAAGGGATGGGTGTATATTTGGAGCGGTGGGTGGAGGTAGTTGGGGGGCCATGTTGTGAGGAACCTAACAGTTGGAATTACGGTCAGCGACCGGTCATTGAGTAAACATACAATGAGCGACAGAAAAGCTCTGTGGTGGACAATATAAAAAAGAAAAAAGCCGCCGGCTTCGGGCCCTGAGAAAAGTGAGCCATTCTACTTACAAAGAGCCGCTTAGGGGTGGATTGAGGGAAGGAAAAAGAGGGCTAAAACACTTGTGGGCTCAGGGAACTCTATAGGGGGAGTGAAAATGGAATAAGCCAGCAAGCACTTGAGGGTCCCGCCGAGCACCTGAATGGGATAGAGGGGTGGAGCGACAGAGGGGGGTCTAGAGAAGGTGAATGGCCTTCTTTTTGGGTCCAATTTGTCTCTTTTCACCCCGCTCGCCCTGCTCCGGCTCTGACAGATGTACAAAGAGGGAGCGGCGCTGGGCCACTCATCCACATACGCCCGTGAGCAGCTGTCACTTTTGTCAGACAAGTTAATCAAACAAATGCCACCATACCTCCCTTTTTAACAAGGCAAAGCGAAAGAGGGAGGGAAGGGGGCTGTAAAAAGGGTGATAGAGACCCGAGAGATGACATGCGTGTCCTCGATCAATTCACCCTGCCGGCCCCGATCAATAAACCAGCGGGACTTGACAAAGGAGAAGTCTCCATTAAACTTGTATTTCCCTCCTCTCGGGGTGATCGTGGCCCCGGTGTCCTCTGCTGTTTCCTCCTGGCACTGGGAATGCTCTCAGAGGATTTAGACCCAAAAGGAACGAAGCGGAGCAACAAAATGCTCTCTCTCAGTAATTATTAAGGACTCTAAGCTGCTTACAGACTTCATTAAACGCAAGTGAAACCTTTTCAGAGCGTGTTTTGAACAGACACACAGTCAATCTAACCTACGCTGCTCTGGCCTTTCTTTATTATTCCGACCATTATTTTCCTCCTTATTGGTTGTGTAATCCTTTCACAGATATTTTTGCTTCAACCTAAACGAGATTACTGACTCGCATGAGAAACAACAAGAGGACATCAATGCAGTATTGCAGTCATATTGTTGTAGATGAAAGGCAAAGGTCATTTGGCCATTGTCTCCAGAAATAGGGCAGTGATCTGAAAGAGTGCAGAGATGAACTGCAACAGTAATGTTGGTTGATGTAATGAATTATAGTTTTATTGTTGGGTATCAGTATCAGTGAGAAAATGATGGGATCAGATGTTTGTATGTATCTATTGATCATTCATTGTATATAAATGGGACACACAATTGTACGTGGAATTGGTCCTCCAGTGGAAATACAATTGACTAATTCAAAGCAGCACAATAATAGCAATTAACTGTTTTGATCTCTATGTTTTTAATGATGATTCCATCATTAACTTTTCCAACTTCTTATTATCATTTACTTTTTACTTTTTACTTACTTGATTTCATTATATTACCTCCATTGTGATGTCTCAGTTATTTCTCAAATATTTTAATAATAGTTACTAATAAAACGTGTCCTCTTTAGTCTATCCTCTCATAAAGGAGTCATTTGAGCGGAATAAGACGTCCGACAGGCTGCTGGAGTTAGGTTTACGTGTTGCCTGAGCTCAGTGTTGATTAAACTGTTCACTTGGCATGGCCGCGGGGGCTGGCAGTTCATGACCGGAGCCGGCAAAGTGAAACGTCTCCAGACAGCCAAGTGGTATGAAGGCAGCTCCATAACCCGGTAGTCTGCTGGCATTCTCTGTCATCGCCACAGCCCCCCGCACCCACCCATGCACAAACCCACCCGTCGTGACCAAAGTACAACGGCGGCGACGACAACAATCTCAAATCCCCCAATCTGCAGCTCAACCTGACCCCTGCCCCCGCTCAGCTCCGTCACAGCCATGCAGCAGTTGGTAAGCGGAGCAAGACGGGGGGAGCAGCAGCCATTAAAAAGCGCTTTAACTTTCGTCACACAGAAGTGCAATTTTACCACGCTTGTGAATCTGATAACTGCCCAAGGTCACCGGAAATACTTCAAATCAATCAATGAGCTACGCTCCTAATCCCCTCCGGGCAAAGGCAGATTAAGTGTATAATTGACCTGCGTAATCCCAGTATCTGCAACTGCAGCCCCGGGGGGGAGGAAGGGGAGACAGGGAAGTGGCTTTACAGCACCATCACTGTCTGCCTCCTTCTCCCTGCACTCCTCCCCCTCCCCCCCTTGCTAGCATGGTGGTTGCCTGGTACAGGAGAGGTTTCATGGGCAGGAAGCTGTGGTGTATCAGTGCAGGGCTGGATTTGGCTCAGGCTAAAGACATGGCTTTTTTTAATCAATGATCCGCCGGCTGTGCCGTGCTAAGTCCTCCCTTCAGTATCATTTAAGCACATCTGTCTTAATCCGGCCCTCTTCAACCACTCTTTCAAGAACTAAACCACGCCGGGGAGGGGGTGCAAGGGGACTAAATTAATTTCTCACCATTCCCTAAATGCACACATATCTTCAAAATGTCAAACTGCAGGTTGTTTTCGACACATTTGTAAGGCCAACAGATGGCAATACACTAAAACTTATTGAAACAGTGCCTAAACGATCCGTCTATGCTACTCCTCCACAGTCCTAATCTGGTCCCTTCTGCTCACTGGTTTCAAAAAACCAAGATGGTGTCGGCCAGAATGAAAAACTCAAGGCTTCAAAACAGCAGTCCACAAACCAATGGGTGACGTCATGACGACTACGTCTACTTCTTATATTCAGTCCACACACCACATGTCGAGGTAGCCTGGCTCACATTGAGTTTGAATCTCAGTGTGGTGTGGACAGCACGTGGTCACCATCCAAACAATTATTCTAATTTTGCTGTTTCAAAATAAAAGATTTTCAGAAACAAATCAGGTGGCCTTTATTGTGAAGAATTTAGAGGAAAAATGTGTCTACGGAGGAGCTTTGTTTGCGGCTAGCAGCTATTCCTCAATAAAACAAGTCTACTGAAATTGCAGCGAGGAAGAGTAAGCAGCAAAAATGACAGGGGACTTTTATTGTAAAAAATTGTTACGTAATGAAATGCTTTTATCCTCCATTTTACAGCCACTCTTTGACCACAAAAAATATCCAATCACTATCCGATCAGACAGGTTACATTGAAGCGTGGACACACATTTATGGACACAGCTTAGTTACAATCTGGTGCATCGGATCACAAACGTCACATTGCAAACCATGGAACCAGGGCCTAAAGCTCTATAGAAGTTGTTATTTTGTATTTGAGTGAGCCACATGAAAGGTCTTGCTGTTTACGTAGCTGACTGCAGGATAGAGTATGAAATACTTTGACTGAAGCACATGAATACAACCTGGAACAATAACTGTTCGGCAAGAGATGAGCAGATCAATACTATGGTTTTGATACTTCAATACTCACAAGTTCATTGATTCCTTTAAAAACATATCAATAATTAAATGATATGAACACATTTGTGGGTGGCTGCATCACTTTCAAACATTTTCTCCATGTTCGTATATTGTTAGTGCCAAAACAGCGCTGTCACATTTAGCTGACACGTGTCACATGACTGTGGAAACCAATGTGACATCAGAACCAGGCCTCGAATATTTTAGAAAATGGCAGCGAGGAAACTCAACTCTACCATACACCTGTAGATAAAATACAGCAGAATGCAACATTTGTGACAATCAAGTGGCACAAACATTTTTATTTAATTGTACTCATATTTGCTTTGGTAATACATGTGTTATTAATGAGCGAGGTTTGTAATTTCATTGTCTTTGAATGTAATGATCTTTATTGATTATGCTGAAAAATCACATTCATCACCTATTTAAGAAATGATCAGTCTGGGTATCGTTAAGATTGTATAAAAAGTACTGGGATTGTATCGAATTCCAAAAAGTTTAGTATCGCCCGTCCCTACTCTATGAATGGAGACAGTCAATTCATCCATCCATTTTCTGCCAATCACTGAGCCTGGGTTGTGACCAGTATACCTCAAGAGGGAGGTGTTCAGGAGGCGGCCTTATACGATGCCTAAACCTTCTTCTAAAGGAGCAACATTCAACATTCAAAGCATCAACATAGCAACAAACACCGACTGACTATGTAAAGAAATAGTGGAGTTTACCTGAGCAGACAGTGAAGTCGCTCTCAAGCATCGCCATGTTGAGAGCCGTTAAGAGGCACGGCTCTGCATGGTGGAGCTCAGTGCCCACTGACAACGTGTTTTATTTGCAGACAAAGCTCTCAATAGCTCTCACAGAGCTACTGTATATGAGGACCGAATAGCTCGTAGTAACTGCTCTGGTAACTCCTACTCCTGCAGCACCTGCAACCAGATGGGCAAACTTCTGCTCCGATATCGCAACAAGTATAAAGAGCTGCTTCACTGCTCTACAACCTGAAGGGAATCCACTTTGCTCCTCCTGAATCCAAGCTTTGACGTCCCAACGACCCTCAGCAATATGATAGTGAGAGCACATGCTCTGGTCTCCTGTTTTAAAAAGGGGATCCACCATCCTGGTCTGCCAATCCACAGGCACAGGAGGGGGGCTCCTCCATGTGACATCACTGTTTTATATCTTTATAATGATGTGAGAGAAAAATAGCACAAGTCAATGGGAAGTTGTCCTAAAAACAGCAATCTTTTAGTCTGGAGTGTTCTTCCCAACATTAAACCAGAAGTCTGTATCTGCTTCATATGGACTAAATGTGAGCAACAATTCAGAAAATCAAAGCAACTTCACAGCAGCTACCTCTCTGCTGGGGATTTCCATGAGAGTTTAATCATGATGCCTCAGACGCCTGCAGAGTCATTCTCACAACAGCAGAAAATACAATATTAAAAAGAATCCCATGATTGGATTGCTGGTCAGGGTTGTGGTTAGTAAAATATCATGAAGTAAATCTGATTTAAAAACCAAAAAGTAACACTCTATGCTTATGAAGAAGCAAAAACAACAAGTGTGACCTCCCCCGCCCACATGATTGGTCAGAGAAGTGGGTCAAATATCAGTTCAAAATGTCCCCCCCTACCCGGCAATCTGTGTCAGAACATGAGGATTAACACTCGTTAATATGTCTCAAGTTATGAGTGATTTCTTGAGACGCTGTTGTTTGTTTAACATTATCAGCATTGGATCACATAGGCCAGTCTGCTGTCACTCTACGCGTCACATTGTGAGCGGTGACACATATTTAGAAGTTATGAGGCCGTGGTGAAATAATCTGCTTACTGCATTAGATATTATATGCATCTTGAGATAAATGCATGTCTTAACCCCAATTTAAATGACATATAACCTCAGGTTTATTGTCTCTGGAGGAAAGCACAGACGAACATGTTTAAGAGCTAAATGACTTTGAGGCACGTGCAGAGAGTCTCCACTGAGCCTGAGCTCCATCTCCTTCCTATAAAGACTCTTATTCTGTTGTGTTCTCTTCCACTCAGCCCACCAAACACACACTGCTGTTCATCTTCACATTTGACAGGGATGTGTGAAATGAAACGCTTTAAGGACTTGATTTGTTGATGTGATTTGAAATGTAATCTCTTTACAGTCTTTCATTCCACATTATGGCCCATTGAAAGATGTAAAGACGGTAATCTTGTCACCCGGCATATAAGAAACGTGTCCTGCGGGTCACCAAACATCATATAATGTCCCTCTAGTCTACTGGAAATTGTTTTTCTATCACTTTGTTGTTTTTGCAGCTGTCTATTTTACTTTTCTTTCTTTCTTGTTTATAGTTTTGTCTTTTCAAAGATTAAGGGGAGTCCATCCTGACCTTATTTCTGGAGGACGACAACCCCCAAACCCAACACACACACACACACACACACACACACACACACACACACACACAGTTGGGTATCTGCATTGGTGGCCTGTTTTCATGTTTCATGTTTCATGTTGTAGGGAGACAAAGACGAGCATTTGCGAGCAGAAACAGCAGATCAGTCTTGTGAGTTAATTATTCATATCCTGTTTAGCGCATCAACTTTTTTCTGACCAAAGCAAAAACCGCTTCGTACGGTCTTAGAAAATGTTTTGCACAATTGAGGAAGTTTTATTGAATTTTGTATGAGGGCAAATCAATGTCAAAATCCACGAGCACAAACGAGATCTGTGTGTGTGTAGAGGCCCAGCACGTTCAACTCAAACAGCACTCAAATGACCTTTGCGAGCGCTTTCACATCACTCCGTGTAGAATATCTCTGCTCTCGAGCTAAATGGAAGCCCACAAGAGAGAACCATGCTTTGAGTGGGAGGAGCATCTCTATCTCTAACTTCTATCACTGCCCTTCTGCTGGCAAAGCTCTCACCTGCTCACTCACATGTGCTTTTCTTTTTGACAGTAAGTGGGCGGACCCAGTCGCCATTGTATCACTTTAATTGGTTACAATCCTCGTCTGTGGATTGGCCGGATATCACTCTGACACAGATGCTAGGTGGCGCTATAAAGGTGTTTTTTTTACACGAAACAAATAATAACCGTAGCTGTGGCGTCATAATGAGATTATTCAGCTGCAGGACAGCAGTGAAGGCCCAGGTATAAAACGCACGGCCCGCCACTGTATCGGGTCAGACGAGGATTGCAACCAATTAGATATGGTTGACTGATGTTTGAATCAAACATCAGTCAACACTGCTGCTTCTGCTGCATCAAGGTCCTACAGCACTTACTAAACTCTTCCCTTTGCCATAACACTCAAAACTATTTTCATAGAAATGTATAGAAGTTGTATAATGATGAATGAGATAGAATGCAGAACTAAAGGCATGCCACTGAGAATGATTCCGGAGAGAGAAAAACTATTCTGTTCCGTAAAGTCTCGAATCAAACAATAATGTTCCATCTTGTAAGTCGCCACCAGAAAAAAAAACAGACAAGTGACAAGAAAAGCACAACAGAGCAGCAGAGAGCAGCCAGAGACACCTTGGCCGGTGCTCGGTGACGCAGCGGGGAGAGCTAACACGGAATGACAACAAAGAGAAGCCGGGGTGAGACAAACAGCAGCAGCTGCTCGTGGAGCAAGAGAGGATACATGGCAAAGCAACGGGTCACAATGCAGCAACGATCGGCAAACATCCAGCACCGGACACCTCTCTGTCACCCTCCGTCAGGACCACCAGAGAGGAAGAGGACAGGAGACGGATTACACCTCAAGGCCTCCATTCAGCACAATGGCACGCACAGATAGATGCATACACGCCTTCACTGTTCAGTCTGCAGAGTCTCCAGGACGACGAGGTGACAGTTACATCCGCTGCAGAGGTCCTCGTCCCTTCAACCTTCATTCAGATTCAAATAATGCTGCAGCTTATTGATATTTATTATTTATTTAATCATCCTAGTCATCATTCAAAGAAGGGGTTACCATCGTTTTCATGCCAAGGCCCCCAAATAGCATTAGCTTATGACAGGTGGCCGTCTTTAAATGTGCTGACATGTATTAATGCAATAATAATTATATTTGGATTCTTTTAATTATTCTGTTAGACGTAACGGAATGATTGATGCTTTTCCATTATGAACATTGTTTGTTTAGTTTACCAACATTTAACAACTGTGTGTGTGTGTGTGTCTGTGTGTGTGTCTGTGCGTGTGTGTGTGTGTCTGTGTGTGTGTGTCTGTGCGTGTGTGTGTGTCTGTGTGTCTGTGTGTGTGTGTGTCTGTGTGTGTGTGTGTGTGTGTGTGTCTGTGTGTGTGTGTGTGTGTGTGTGTGTTTGTGTGTGTGTGTCTGTGTGTGTGTGTGTATGTGTGTGTATGTGTGTGTCTGAATGCTAACTATATAAGCTAGCTATATAAATTGCAGGAGCAGAGCAGCTTTGTATCAAACGCAGACCGACACAGTACAACACTAACTGGAAGGCAAATACAGAGATGGGCAAACACCATTCTGATATGTTTCATATTATAATAGATTATCATTATTTAGTAGTAGTAGTAGTAGTATTTTCCCTTGCGGCCCCGACTTTACAATCACTGATTTAAAGGATCATTAAAGTTGATTCCACTTGGGTCTTATGGACATTGTTCTGATAGATTCTGGTCACATTTACTCACAAACTTTATTCAAGATATACAAACATGGTCAGATCACTCCATCAAAGTCCACAGTTTAAGCACCATATTAGGAGGTCAAACTGAAAGTGAGTTGCTAATAATCCCTCGTTGAAAACTACGGTCAGTACTGTACAGTACAGTACTGTACAGTACAGTACTGTCAGTGCAGGAAGAGGGTCTGTAAAGTGTAATGGACCTTCATAAAAAAAGAATTGGGGTCATCATTTTGGTTTTCTCTTCAGAAGAAGTTGTTCTAATGTGGGGCCTTATGTACTGCTTTGTGACTGCTCGTGTCTTTTATTCATTGTAAGCAATGGTGCTGTTTTCCCAGATACAAGCAATTAACAATAAATTAAAAATAAGATCTAATGGCAATTTTGTTGTAATGAATGTTTTGATGCTATAATTAGAATGTGAGTACATTAAGAAAGAGATGTATTGTTTTGGGTTAGCTCAAAGGAGTCTTCAGTCTGAGCCCTGCACAAGATGAGATGAAGGCAAGAACTGAAAGGACTTGATGTTGGCTGAGAGTCGAAGAAAACATGTTTGCGATCTTGTTCACTTGGAGATTCCAGATTACTGTCTGCACAGTAATTCCAGATTATTGCATAGTGTGGTGTCCCCCAGCAGAGTATTTAGCTGCTGTGATACTGTACATCCTCTCTCTGGCCCCTATACTTGTCTGATAGTGGTGTTCCTGACGGGAGCACGAGCGGTAAGCACTGTTTAGTTTAGCTTTGTGTTTTTTGTTCCGTGGCTCAGTTTGATCTGCCCAGCTGCCTGCTGGCTGGAAGCCCAAACACAGAGCTAATGTCCAATACATCAATGAGAACAGCAGAACAGTTGTTTTCTACGTAGGCCACACGCATCTTAATGAGCTTCCAGCTACTTTTTCTCCACAAAAGCAGCAACTTTATCACATTTGCTACCTTAGTCGACACATTTCAGCTGCAGACCCTTACTTCTTCAGTCCGTAGATATGTGTGTCTACAGTGTGTCTCAATTATGACAAAAAAGATTGAGCAATC
Organism: Anarrhichthys ocellatus; assembly: GCF_004355925.1. Taxonomy (NCBI): domain Eukaryota; kingdom Metazoa; phylum Chordata; class Actinopteri; order Perciformes; family Anarhichadidae; genus Anarrhichthys; species Anarrhichthys ocellatus. Next base: position 865,396 of record NW_022280129.1, read on the forward strand.
TCAATTTGAAATGTAGCAGGAGGGACAACATCTTTGTAAATCTGGTTGCTGCTCAGCCATCTCACAAAGTGATCTTTTGTGCCCCTTTTTCAATTGATTCTTGTTTGCTGACTCAGAAAGAGAGAGCGACGCTTAGGATAATCCCTCCTCGAGATCAACACAACCTGCACACCAGCACCATGAGACAAAGGGGGAAATAGGTCTGACATTGAAAAGAGAAGCGGAAATGCAACTTGTCCCACTGCAGGGATTGTTTCAGCACATTTCCAGAGAAATCCTCCAGTTTGACCCAACGGGAGGCTCAGCGGCCGGGCTTAGAGATTTACTGATTGTTTTTGGTGTTACTTGACCTCATCTCACGTAATGGAGGCAAACAGTGTCATGGCACTGTTTTGCAAGTTGATTACAGCTTGAGTTGATTGCAGTTTGTCAGTACACTGATGCGTAAGTACAGTCAGCTTCACAAAGTGACTCACAAAGACCCAAAAAGACACGAGTCTGAACGAGATGTCGGCAGAAAGACAGACAAGAAGCACAGCTCCCTGTGAGTTTGGTGCTAACAGACACACCTCTTGGTACAGCATCACAAACACAATTCATCTTTACATTACAGCAGAGATACGAGATGCCAAACATACCAGAATATATTATTACATCTCAAATATTGCCAAAAAGAAATCATGTTGAATATTTAATATTACCATTACTGCTTCTTACCATAACTCAGATTATCATATATTCCTTTCAAAGCTTTCTGAAAATGACAAAAGTACAAAGTGTGGCAGAGTTGCACTCCGTGTGAGCTTCAGTCTGAACGAACAATGAGGAGAGGAGATGAAATAAGTAATGGTTTGACTTTGGTTCCTCTCCTCTCTCTCTAGAACTTGTTTTAATCTCCTCCTGCAGATAATCACAGGTGGCGTAAATGAAAGCGTGTCGTTGCTAAGCCTCCCTTTGATGGAGGAGAAGGCGCCGTAGCTTACTTACATCAAATAATCTCTCGATGTACACCTCCTCGTTGACCTTCTCCCGCAGCATGTCCTGGGAGTGACGGACAAATGTCACGTAACCGTCTGCAACGTCCATCCCTGGCTTCTGCAACGGACGAAGGAGACAGAGAGAAATGCCTTTGCTCAGCCACCTGGTGTCAAAATGTTATTTCACCATGTTTAACTGGAATCAAATCTGCTAAACCAGTGTTTCTAAAACTGTATTTCTGGGCACCCACTTTTTAAAGATGACAAACCATCAGGTGGTATCAAGTAAGTAGTGAGGAAAGGGACTTTGTGCCTGAATGAACGTTGCTGACCATCTTTACTGCCATCTCCACATCACCTTTTTGTTAAATCACAATGTTATTGAAAACATATACACACGTTAACTACTTAATAAATGAGACTGAGGAAATGCTTTTAGTTTGAGTAAACAGACTCATTCTTTTCATTCCCTCTCATCATTAAAACAAACACAATCTACGTTAGCCTTTCATGTTAGATTCAATGTTATACGTACGTAAGCTACAATTACCAGAGCTATACGAACATTCAGGCTCCCTTATGTGGCTGAAAGGTGTACTGCACATACACATGTTAAATAAAAGACTGCAAGATATTCTGCTACTTGCTTTGGCGATCCAAATAAAATGTCCTGCGACCCAGACATTTAGGGAATATAGTAGGAATATATGAATATTCCCTTTGAAGGATAACACAACAAAACATTAAGTACCCATAACTTTATTGAGATAGTGGAGATACCAGAGATAATATAAATACATAATATGTCAAGCTGAATATGTAGAATAGTCATTGGATGGAATAGTGCAGCCATACAAACCTCAGTGTTGGACACACACTCAATGAAATCTGTTCTGAGGCAAATCCTATCACTGGTACACTGGTACCCAGTCTACAATATGTTGTTTGATTTTGAAAAGGCTATTTTATTTGTTCTCCACAACCATATACCATATATACATATACGTATACATATACACATATATACATATACACATACTGTATATACATATACATATATATATACATACGTATACCACAACCCCAGAAATGATCTTGTGACCCCCTTGGGGCACAATCGTCGGGGTGAGAACCACTGCTTTAGGTGACAAATGTGTTTCACATTATTTAAATGGCCGCCAATTTGACTTACATTTAAATTGAGATGGTTTTCTGAAACTTTCAGTATCTATTTGGAGAAAAGGAATGTTGACTTTGGACTACAGGGCGGCCGTGAGCTTCAGCTGAGCTCTGCTGGGGACCAACGCTCAGTCTGGGCCTGTGCAAAGGGACCAGGGGCACTGGAGACGCTCAGTTGGGTTTAAATGGGGAGAGCAGATTGTTAGGAGGCTAAATCTAATCTATTCACTGAGGACAATGCGTTATTCCTCTTTCTTACATCAACATGTCTTATCATTTTCAAGAAAAGACGACTCAGTCTGGTGTCAGGTCGTCTCTCTTTTCTCAAACTCACACCGATTGGATAAGTCACAAAGAACTCACCGCTAACTGCTACTAAACTTAGTCAACACATCTGCAGTGACACTAACAATGTGTAAATGAGTGTCTTTTTTACCAGCGAAACTCTCATGTTGTACATTAAGGACACAATTAGCGGGCTGAGCTGGAAACGGCGACCCCTGCCCGTGAACACAGTGCCCCGTCACATTCACTGACAAGGCATTAATTTGAAATTCGGCGTGTTGCTACGGCCCAAGTGTTGGCAGCTAATACAGATCTGATGCGTACACCCACGCACAAACACCGCCGCCCCCACCCTGACAGCAGAACGGGCATGTGTTGTACAACATGGACTCACGATGTGTACTGCATGAGAGCGAGGCACGAGGCATGGCTGCCTGTCAGTGTCTGGCCACATGCATATGAATGGACATTTGGGGGAGGAAACAGGGGGACATTTGATGTGGAAATATGACAAGCACTGCCATCTGGATGATGATTCGACATGTGAAAGCATGGTCAAATATTTGTACACGAGAAACAAACACACACGCAGCACTTGGGAACAAGATGGCTTCATTCTGATGCTTTTCCTCTGAAGATTAAAGTGAAATGAACAATTGAAGTTGTACATGTTGCTTATGGCTGTCAATTCATTTTTGCATCAATGCGAAAAAGGTTAAATTATATTTAGTTTAATATAATACAATAATAATATAAAATTAAGCTATTTAATTCAGCAACTCACGGGACAAATTGTTAATGTTATTGCACCTCCTCACAGTTACCCTCACATACTAATACACATCATTCGTGGCAGCAAATACATTCTGCCAGCATAGTTCTTTTGGTGATGTTTAATGACGTTCACATTTATTGTTTCCCAACGTTGTGTGTATCTTTGAGGGCTAACAAATGTGTTAAATCCTCAAAAAACAATTTGCAACATCCAATTTCTAAGAACATCTAAAAACCTGCATTAGTTTGATGCACGTTTGCATCAAAGAGCGCTCGTCTGTTGTGCGTTTTAAGCTGCATTTACTGCTGGTACTGATAAGGATCATTTTTCTGAAGAATGTGGCCAAACTACGGATTTGGTTTAATCCCGACCAGACCACCTCCTGATGTAGGGGGGACATCTTTGGGAGTCTCACGATTCAATTTTGATTCCTGATATCAAAATCAGTTCTTTAAATTTCATAAACAGAAAAGGGATACTCGTGCCATCGCACAGTGAGCCAAACAATCCTCTGGAGTTTTTAGTTTATTCATCTTTTATTTGTTCTCCACTTTCAGAAAATAAAGCATGATTGAGATTATAGTGCCTTTTTGGATATTATAACATGAGTCCATCTGTCTCAAACCTTGACCAAGTGTTTTAAACCTAAGCACACGTGGGATACAGGACATGGTGTTTCCTCCTAAACATACTTGACAAAGCAAATTCATAGATAAATGTATTTTATCGGAGACAGAACTGATTGATGAAGACTTTTAAGCTGCATATATACACATAAAGAGATAGACGGAGGAATAAATGAGTCTCACTTACAGGTACATCCACATACTTGGAGGCAGCTTTCACCTTGACATAAAGGAGAGAGAGGTGGGTGAAAAAACAGTCAAGTCTCCAGCTGTGGCACCATTTTTCAGGACAAAGGCTGCTGTGGTGAGACTGTACAGCCTGTGGTTTAGTACCTGCTGAAGTGGCTAAAGTGACTCATGTGGTCATTTCAACTGCAAAAGTGCACTCGCACATTCAATAAGCAGGACTGTGTAGTTCCTTGGGACACCAGCTGAGGTGTTAAGCTATCTGGTGCTCAGGATGAATTCAAAAAAGGTCAAACTGTATCAAAATGTTCATTAAAGGGAAAAAACAACAATATTTTAAAAGAGAGCAGGATTTATTATTGAATGTATTTTTAAAAGATTTTTTGTAATGTGATCAAATTAACAAGATCCAGAATTGATCAAACAGGAGATCTTTTGCTGTAATAAATAAAGACTGTCATCAATGTATGTACACATTCATTATAAAAGAATATATACAACTATGGGAGGTCACAGTTAAATTTGAAGGTAAATCTGCCAAATCTAATGTTTACAACCAGCTCGTTCTCATTGCCACACCATCAAATACCGACGTTCTGTCACGGTCGTCCTCGTCTTATCCGACGCACAAGGCCTCTCAGGAGGAAAGGCACCGGGCTTCAAGTAACTACAATGCAAAGCCATCCACTGCAATATTAGACCATCAGTGCAATTGCTGGAATTCAGGTCATGTAGTATAAAGAGCCACAAAGTCTTCACAGGAAGGAGTTCATGGGTGGATGGATGTGTCAAACACAGGATTTTCACCCAGGAGACCACTGTTTGTGAGCCGTGTGAAACCAAAAGTCAACGATGACTTGTTTTAAGTTACGTTAGTATGTTACGTACAGCACTTCATTTGCATGCACACGTATGTGACATATGCCACGCAACTGAAGTTACAATTGTATTCAATTCAACCATAACCTGGATCTTTTACTAAAGATAAGAGAAGATAATCCTTTATTAGCAGCGGGGGAATTTACAGGATAGCAGCATAGTGGATAGTGTAAACAAGAGACACAACAAGTATTATAAATAAGTAATACACAATAAAGGATTTTAACTAAGTCAAAAATCCACAATAACTCAAATATAACTGAAACTAAAAAACATTATATATACAGACAGAATAATTGTAGTATTGCACAGTGTATTTATATTGCACCGATTCTTTTGTGTTGTGTGTTCTACTGGGAGCACAGCTGGTTGTGCAGCCTGACAGCGGCAGGAAGGACCTGCAGTACCTCTCCTTCACACACCACATATACATATACATACATATATATAAACATCGAACAAAAAGTTCAGAAATTAGTGTTTGGTAGATTATTTCTCTGTTGCAACAATGCTTCTTGGTAATAAATGTTATACCGTTGGAAAGCCTGTTTATTTACCTTTCAAACGGTGCCCCATTTGTAAGGAACATGCATTTGTGGGATGAGCAGCACAGCTGAGTATGTGGGTTGCGCCCATGACAAATGTGCCAAATCTTCTCTGCCAATGCTAAACAGCTTATTCTGCTGTTGCTATTGACTCTTGTTAGGTGGATTGGATGATTGAAGTCTATCAGTTACAAGGAAGAAACAAGACATATTCGCAATTTCACAATTTATTAATTTAACAAACAGTCAGGAGTCTCAGTAGTGTGTGGAAGAACCATACACAGCCACAACAGCCAGGCACCTCCTCCTCATGCTGGTCACCAGCCTGCTCACACACTGCTGTGGGATGGCATTCCACTCATCAAGCAGGGTTTGTCGCAAGTCAGCCAACGTGGTTGTGTTGGTCACTCTAGCACGAACAGCTGGTCCCACAAGTGTTCACTTGGGTTGAGGTCAGGACTGTTGGCAGGCCATTCCATCCTCTCTACTCCCAAATTCTGGAGCTAGTCTCTGATAAACCGCTCTGTGGGGGCAAGCGTTGTCATGGACTCATCGCTGAACATAACGTTCCTCCACATGTTCAGGCAGAGAAGATTTGGCAAATTTTTCATGGGCGCAACCCACATACTCAGCTGTGCTGCTCATCCCAGAAATGCATGTTCCTTACAAATGGGGCAGCGTTTAAAAGGTAAATAAACAGGCTTTCCAACGGTATAAAATTCATTGCCAAGAAGCATCGTTACAACAGAGAAATAGTCTAACAAACACTAATTTCCGAACTTTTTGTTCGATGTTTATAGATATACAGTATATATTGTCAAAAAAGAGAGTTGAGATCCCAGGAGAGCTGCCTTAAATGAAGGAATACATGTTCGGTATGTGAATCAGGCTAAGGGGACATAAAGGGTATACTTATAGTTAAAGGATGAAATCTAATAATCATATTAATGCAAGTGTGTAGTACGTAGAATTATGAAGTGATTTAACAAATGTAAAACTGATAATAATAATGTATGTGTATCTGAGTAAAGTGAAGTCTGTGTGTGTGTGGAAAGAGCTGATGTAAGCAGGGTGGGGGCCTTAAAGGCTGAGATCATAACAGATGTTGGAGTGTTGTCCGAGCACATACATGGGTGTAACCTGACACACGCTCAGAGCATTGAGGAAGTGAGAGCACCCACACAGGGAAGTTAGGTAGTTTCCAGAACACACACACACACACAGAAAGATGGGTGTTGTTCGCAGCACATACACATAATCAATGATGTCATGATAATCATGTGCCGAGTTAGGAAGTGTTGGGGAGGGGGGGAGAGAGAGCCCAAAAGTGTTATAAAAAGAGAGACTTGCAAAGAGCAAGAGGGGATTCAACGCGGGAGCCACCCAAGTGCTCCACGGAGGAAACACTGGACCTCGACAGCCGCATCGGAGGACTTCGTCTCTGTTCACGGAAAGAAGACAGCCGTTCCTGGACAAAGATTGAAAGACAGAGATTTTCCTCTCCCCCCTGTTTGACTTTAACAACCGGACAACAGATGGACGCAGCCGCCCTAAAGACTTTGTACTGAGCCTGAGGGATCGCTGAACGGACTTCATTGGCCGCGCAGGAGGAGCCGAAGGTCAGGCCTGGCCTGGCCTTCGCTCCTAAAAAACCCAAAAGGACTTTTTATTACATCGTGAATCCAGCTCCACCGAGCCGCCTCGGCATCGAAAATTAATGAGTATAATCTAAGAAGAAATTGTAACCTGATCGAATCAAGTACAGTATTATTTTATGTGAGCTGTAGCTGTGCCCCTGCTAATATCCTGCAATAAATATCTAATCTGCATTTAAAGTAAATTGCTCAAGAGAATTCATTTGCTGAAGTAGTAAAAGTTCCTCGTGGCAGTAAAAAGTTAAATCTATTGTATGTTTAACAACAAGAGTTCTGAATGGTTATCCTGGTGACCGGTCCACTTAACAGTCCCTTACGGTTTTAGTTGTAATCCTAGCCGTTAAAATCTAACCTGGCAATTTACCAAGAGCCCGGATCCAGAAGAGGAAAGCTGCCATAACTGACGCGACTAGGTAGAAGTGCCCGGCCAGGGTGGCCCCTCGGCCGAGTGCGCGTTACCAGAGGAAGCAGGTTAGACGTCAGGAGTAACGGTAGTTAGCAGAGCCAGGCGAGTTTCCTCGACAGAACACCAGCTCGACAATCTTTTAATAGAGAGCTGAGTCAGTAGGTAGCCCCGTATCGGGCCAGAGAACCCCCAGATCTAAAAATATATATATATATATATATATATATATGTATGTATATGAAGGAAGGACCTGCGGTACCTCTCCTTCACACACCGGGGGTGAATCAGCCGGTGGCTGAAGGAGCTGCACAGAGCTGTCAGGGCGTCCTGCATGGGGTGGGAGGTGTTGTTCATCAGGGATGATAGCTTAGCCATCATCCTCCTGTCTCCCACCACCTCCACCGTATCCAGTGGACGCCCCAGCACACTGCTGGCCTTCCTGATAAGTTTGTTTAGAACCTAACCTAAACAAGTAGTTATGTTGCCTACACTGAAGTGACCCCAAGGGGTACCCACGGTGTTAAAGAGTGATGGCAAGTGTCCGTATGTGAACAGTCTCATATAATAATATTGTATTGTTTTAACTTCCAAATCAGTGATTTCATTTTGATGACAGCAACACAAACCTTTGGTCACCTGGTGCACCGCACCGGAAAAGTCTGATATGCACATCCAACAATGAAGCTGGTGAGTATCTGCTGAAATGTGTTTGAGGAAGAATGCTGTTGGTAGTGTGTACAGTATATGTGCTACTTACTGTGAAGGAGAGGAAGGAGGAGAAGAGTGTTCCCTCATCGTATCTGGAGAGCTTGGCTAACACACTTTCTAGGATGACCACAAACTGAGAAAGCGGAGAAGAAGAAGAAAGCAGCAGGGAAATGACTTTACTTTTGTAAATGCAGCAGTATCCCCAAGTACAGACAGTCTACAATCATAGTCTCGTAACAGTCAGAAGGCATTAGCAGTAAAATGTACTTTAGTTTCAGTAAAAGACAGTTCCTTTAATTTGCGCCCAGCGTTCAAATATTAAAGCAATAACCTGTTAGCAGCTGCCTCAATGAGTTCATTCTACTGCGGTGCAGTTGAAAATACAGCAATACGTCATATTGTCCATGTCAGCCAAAAACCATGTATATCTAGTTTTTGGGAGGGGGCAGCAATGGAGAAGGCCCTGTCCCCCCAGGTCCGATGCTTGGAAAGAGTAGGGGGGGGTAAGGAGGTTGGCGTCAGCGGATCTAAGGGGAGCGTGTCGATGCAGGAGGGTGGTGGCGGTGATGGATTTGGTGGAGATGTAGAGCTGGGTGTCGTCAGCATAACAGTGGAAATGGAGACCATGGTGGCGTATGATGTCACCAAGGGAGAGCAGGTAGAGGAGGAAGAGGAGGGGACTGAGTAGTGAACCTTGGGGGACACCTTGAGACTGGGGCTGACTTTTGAGCCACTTTGTGGTCATTTTGATTCTCTTTGTGGTCATTTGAGTCTCTTTGTGGTCTTTAGAGTGTCTCTGTGGTCATTTGAGTCTCTTTGTGGTCATTCGATTCTCTTTGTGGTCATTTGAGTCTCTTTGTGGTCATTTGAGTCTCGTTGTAGTCTTTTGATTCTCTTTGTGGTCATTTGAGTCTCTTTGTGGTCATTTGATCTCTTTGTGGTCATGTGGTCATTTGAGTCTCTTTGTGGTCATTTGAGTCTCTTTGTGGTCATGTGGTCATTTGAGTCTCTTTGTGGTCATTTGAGTCTGTTTGTGGTCATGTGGTCATTTGAGTCTCTTTATGGTCATTTGAGTCTCTTTGTAGTCATGTGGTCATTTGAGTCTCTTTGTGGTCATTTGATTCTCTTTGTTGTCATTTGAGTCTCTTTGTGGTCATTTGAGTCTCTTTGTGGTCATTTGATTCTCTTTGTGGTCATGTGGTCATTTGAGTCTCTTTGTGGTCATTTGAGTCTCTTTGTCGTCATGTGGTCATTTCAGTCTCTTTGTGGTCATTTGAGTCTCTTTGTTGTCATTTGATTCTCTTTGTGGTCATTTGAGTCTCTTTGTGGTGTTTTGAGTCTCTTTGTGGTCATTTGATTCTCTTTGTGGTCATTTGAGTCTCTTTGTGGTCATTTGAGTCTCTTTGTGGTCTTTTGATAGTCTTTGTGGTCATTTGATTGTCTTTGTGGTCTTTTGATTCTCTTTGTAGTCTTTTGAGTCTCTTTGTGGTCATTTGAGTCTCTTTGTGGTCTTTTGATAGTCTTTGTGGTCATTTGATTGTCTTTGTGGTCTTTTGATTGTCTTTGTGGTCATTTGACTCTCTTTGTGGTCATTTGATTGTCTTTGTGGTCATTTGAGTCTCTTTGTGGTCATTTCATTCTCTTTGTGGTCATGTGGTCATTTGAGTCTCTTTGTGGTCATGTGGTCATTTGAGTCTCTTTGTGGTCAATTGAGTCTCTTTGTGGTCATTTGATTCTCTTTGTGGTCATTTGAGTCTCTTTGTGGTCTTTTGAGTCTCTTTGTGGTTATTTGATTCTCTTTGTGGTCATTTGAGTCTCTTTGTGGTCTTTTGAGTCTCTTTGTGGTTATGTGATTCTCTTTGTGGTCATTTGAGTCTCTTTGTGGTCATTTGAGTCTCTTTGTGGTCAATTGAGTCTCTTTGTGGTCATTTGATTCTCTTTGTGGTCATTTGAGTCTCTTTGTGGTCATTTGAGTCTCTTTGTGGTTATGTGATTCTCTTTGTGGTCATTTGATTCTCTTTGTGTCTTTGTGGTCTTTTGAGTCTCTTTGTGGTCATTTGAGTCTCTTTGTGGTCTTTTGATTCTCTTTGTAGTCATTTGAGTCTCTTTGTGGTGTTTTGAGCCTCTTTGTGGTCATTTGATTCTCTTTGTGGTGATTTTAGTCTCTTTGTGGTCTTTTGATTCTCTTTGTGGTCTTTTGAGTCTCTTTGTGGTCTTTTGAGTCTCTTTGCTGTCATTTGATTCTCTTTGTGGTCTTTAGAGTGTCTTTGTGGTCATTTGAGTCTCTTT
>NW_022280129.1:875915-884988 GCF_004355925.1 Anarrhichthys ocellatus
TCTCTTTGTGGTCATGTGGTCATTTGAGTCTCTATGTGGTCATTTGAGTCTCTTTGTTGTTGTTTTGCTTCTCTCTCGGGTCATTTTCTGTCTCTTTGTAGTAGTTGTGAGTGTCTCCATAGTTGTTTTGCGCTCCCTCCCTGATCCCTGGGGATTATTGGCTTGTCTAGGTTTCAAGGTTTAAGGTTTTTATTTGTCACATAATAAACATATCTCTACATTGTTCAGTGGTATGCTTGTTTGACTCTCCCAGTGCTGTACTTAAAATATAATACAAAATACAATATATACAACAGTCTATGCCTGTTATACATACATGGTGTAATCTATACTGTAATATAAAGGTTGTACCTTAGCTACTAGCAGCGTTATCATCTCCTTCACCGTCTCTTCAATTAGATCATCGATCTGTGAATGGTATTGTCTCTAAAGAGGAAGGAAAACAGAAACATGTCACTCTTCTCCTCCACAGGAAATACTTGCCACGTTATCATTATTTACATCATATTTATATGTACTTGTACTGAATAAATATTTTGCCATTGAGCAACATTATCTATGTAAAGGAACCATTGTGACGAATGTTGCAATCATAGTTATGATATCACAACATGACTTGCAATGACCTTTCTCCACTCATCACATCTTTACCTTGATGTCAATTAAGACAAGCAGCACTTGCCTCATACAGGACTAAACTAACTGTGTGTCAAAACAAAAGCTAATGTTCAAATATCTCAACTGGAAATCTCACTCAGATGTAAAATATGTTTTGCTTTTTCTGTCTACAGATCACCAGAGAAGCTCAGTCTCGTCTCTGTGTGACGAGTACATAGATGGATGTAGCATGTTTGCCTAGCTCTGCACAAAACATGTACACAGAGAGAAGTACCAGTCCGGCAGCTCTGGATTGGCTTCCTGTCTTTATGCTAAGCTAGGCTACATACACATACCACCTCCTGGATGCATTCACTCTGACGAATCTCTGCTTACTGTCCAATTAAACAAGCGTAAAAAACTTTAAGGTAGCAACTCCTCATTTCAGCCAGCTGACCATCAGTATCAGTTTAACATGGTTGCACCAGATGTCACTGAATAACGTTCATTCTGTAAGTAAGAAAGATGTCAGACTTGTTGGCAACAATATCTTCTTGCTGGGATAGAACTGGGATTTCTCGGTGAATGTGCTCTTGATTCTGAACATTAGCACTGACACATCACCGTCTGCTTTGTTTACACACATTGATTTAGGCAGTAAACAACAGAGATCTGATATTATAGTCAATTTGACAGCAGCATATAGATTATTAAAAATAATAAACAGTGTGCAGCTCTTTTAACAAGGGTTTGACTGATTTCTTTGTTTGGTATATGTCTTCAGTACAAATGTTAGAATAGAGTAAGGCTTCTTTAACTGCACACTAGATAAACACAGTATATAATAAACCAAACTGCAGTAACTGAATCACATTTGCAATGAAAAGTATATCAATCAAAGCCCTGGATTAAATGTTAAAGGTGTTCAACGGTATGCTGAGAGGATGAGAGGATGAAAGCAGAGATGTACAGTAAAGGTGAACAAACACACATTTTAGCAAAGCACAGAACTCGGTACAATTATATCTTGTTAAATGGAGATGCAAAACCATAAATTAATTCATGTCTTCGTAATCAAAGTAAGAAAAGTATTTATTTCTTGTTCAGGTCATTGTTTAAAACTCCTTTTTCATTTGTGCCTACTTGATGAATTGCACTATTTATCTTTAGTGGTGTAAATGAATGTAGTGGTGTAAATGAATGTAGTGGTGTATGATGGTTCTAAAGAGCCTCCTGGTTTTCCCGTGAAGCAGAGCCCAGTGAAGGACATGGGGATGATTACTTCTGCTAAAGAACTGCTGTCATGGAAACCCAGAAGCAGCATCACTGCGAGGAATCCTTTTGTTGAGCCTCGTTGCACCAACAGAACAGTGAAGGACTTCGCAATAATTAATTCATTGTCAGCAATTGGTATCAGTCTCGAGACTCTGTGAAATATGAGATCTCTCACTTCTACCCCATGTATATTCAATACTATCTACACATATGCTAATGGACCCAAACAATTCAAGTAGAGGAAGACAGAGAGGGAAAACTGATGACTAATTATACATTTGGGAACTGGAGGGTGAGATTTCAATTGAATTCATAGCCACACTTACCCAGTCTCTAACAAACTTTCACAAGACAGAGAGGAGGGGAAAGCAGCAGAAAAGGAGACAGATAAAGGCGACGTACAATTTAAATGGTGAATACTGCAAAGAAAAAGTAAGAGACAAAAACAAAACTGAAGTGAAGTAACAGAGAGAGAAAAATCAATAAAAAAAGACTTCCCACCTTCATCTGCCAAGGCCATTCACAGCAGACACACAGATCACCCAAACGTGGTGATCTCTGAATGATGTGAGCTTCAAACAGGGAACCTGCTTGATACAATTATTTCCTCTGAAACAGGGCTGCCTCCCTTCATGGACATACCTCCTGCCCCAGGTCTACAGCACACAGCTTGGCTGACTGGGCCTTGGCATCCACCATGACGTTGAACATGGTGCAGATGGACTGTGGCACGCGGAAGTCTGTGGCCCGGCTGCTCTTCTGAAGCTTGGCCTCAAACGCTGCCCGTGTCCTTTAGAGAGGCATAGAAATAAACAGATGTAGGATTTAAGAAACAGTAAGGTCATGAGTACTACAGTAGTCCCACAACCCACCAACACCCCCAATACATAACATGTTAAATCCTATTTCCACACATGAAGCTCTGAATGCTGTTCAAAAAGCCTTCTCCACACTCTCAGCGTTAGATATCACGTTCACGAGAATGGACGTGCCGGACGGACAACCCTGTGAATCCGTGGTTTGCTGAAACCTAAAATGCACATTTTTACTGTCGACTGGTTTGTAAAATCTATGTGCAGTATTGTGGCATCTGATAAGCCTTCACATTTATGGATCTGACACTCAAACTGGACTTGCTGCCTCATCCTCAATGTCTCACTTGTACCAGAAGCAACACCCCCACCAATGCATTAGATTGCATTGTTTTAATGCTGTTAAGTGTGCCAGGCTGATGGTCTCTGAAATGCAGTCACAATCAGCAGGGATGAGTTTATTCTCAGTAAAGTAGAACATACTACACTAATTGCTCATTTCCAAAGTAATTGGATGTACTACTTGCTAACCCTAACCATCACACGCGTCGGTTGAATCCTCTTCTTTCCCTCTCAACCTCAGTGTCACTCAGCACTTCCTTAGTTTGAAGATACAAAACCCCTTTGGTCCCAGTGTTTCTTACCAGCTCACTGTTGATGTTTTGAGACCCAGTTCAAACAAATCCCATGTCACTACATCCACATGATGAATAACCCATGTGTGTTCAAACAGTATCTTACCGCTTTACACATGATTCGATCATGTCACTGGACATCAGCTTCAGTCGGGTCTCCAGGTGTTTGCCAAACTCCTCCTCTGGCCAGTGGAGATCTCTGATGAAGGTCTGCAGAGCATCCAGCTTCCAGAAGAGATCCTCTGAAGTCCCAGAGCCATTACTGCAGGGCCACAGGTCACAAGTCAGCATTTAGATCGGGCTTTGAAAAGGGGCGAACGATGATGCTGGTTCTAAATCAAATGCTTGAATGCTACTTTTAGATCTTGCATTAATCAGGTTGATTAGATAGAGACTCTAGAATGTCGAGTGCATTTTTCGTTTAACCTACAGTGATGGTAATTATTTCAACTATTGTAAAAAAGGACACACGCAAATCATATGTTTTTTCCTACTTATTTTAAAGTGCATTTACAGTAGTGAAGATAATCACATGTCCCTTCTCAAGGAGACGTAATGAGAGGATGAGCAGGAGATCCTGGAACAGCTGCTTCCTTGTGTTTACTTCAATGATACAACATCAGCGATGGAGTATTCACATTCTACTTTACTCCTGATAGCACATCGTAAAAGATACACGGTAAGTAAAAGTACTGCATTGACAGTGTTACATGTTAAAGTAAAATGAAAATGTACTTTAAGTATTAAAGTAAAAGTACTCAATTTTAGAAAAAATGTCCCCTGTGACTGTTATGCTATTGTATATTATATCAATGGATTATTAATACTAGTGAATTCATTGTTCCAGTTGGCTGAGGGCTGCACTGTGTGGATATGTGGGTGCAGAATGGTTGTACTGTGTGTGTGAGCGGTAGTACAAACAGCTCTGGTAGAGAACAGACAGAGACACGGCATAGTTTGTGCTCAGACAAAAGAAAAACAATGACATACTGTTAGAAAAAGGTAGGAAGGAAGGAAGGAACTTCTTCACTGGATACGTTCAGGGTTCCCACTTAGTCAAAGAAATGGTGTTCAGGGTATTTTCAAATGGAAGAGGCATCAAACTCTGTTATGAAACTTTCTTGTCTGCACATAAAATCCAATTCATTCATTTGTACTTTCTGTAAGATCCGGTCGTTTCCTAGAGTTTTGCTGCATTTAAAGTACAGTGCAGTGCAGCTGCTTTACTTCATTAAGACCATCACTTCCTCTTAAAGCACTACACTGCACCCAGTCCTAGCAGACTGAACCAGTGTGGGGAGAATTCAGACACAAAGGGCCCTCCTCAAGCATCAGGTAGTGAGAAACCAGGCTTCTACAACATCAGGGAGCTGGGGGAAGAGATCTGGACTGGAAAGATTTGAAAAGATGCAAGTTGATAACCAGGGCAGTAGCTGCCGCTGAGGTCTCGGTACTTTACAATCTAAATACTTTTACTTTTGGTGGAAATTTTTGAAACATGCTGCCAAATGAATTAACAGAGAATACATTCATTTGGATTTGGGGATGAGTTTGAAGAGACCTTTGTCACATCCTGTGCTGTGTAGGACAATTATACCACAGCCATCAAGGGTTCTCCTTTCTGATTGGCTGACAGGTGATCAAAGACATCGAGAAAACTAATAAACTGACAAGTAATAAATAAATAGTTTTAGTAAAAATAGCGGCATCATAAGATAAAAATCTTAAAGATGCAAAATTCCAAATTCAGCAGAGACTGAGATGAGAATGAAGTCACTCTCCCTCTGTTTGTGTTGTAATCACAGATTGATCATGTAGCTGAGCCAAGCGTGCATGCCTTGTAGTGCATGTTAGTGCATGTGAGCATGCCCCACTGGTTAGCTCATCTCCGCTCTGCTCTAGTCTCATGCGGCTGTTACAGCTGATAAAGCTGTCAGTCATGGAAGCGTAGCTCCCGCCCCCCGGTTCCCCCTCAGTTAGCTCTGTTAGCACCGTTAGATTCTAGCTGCCAGCTCATCTCCTTGTTGAGAGCCGTGTGGAGGTAACCCTTCAATACCATGTTCTGAATTTGGAATCAAGCCACTTAAGAAATTTGAAATATTTTGGTTTATGAAAAATATTCAAAAATTATGACAATCCCACTAACCCCAGTTGTCTTATTGATGTTGTTAGAACATGTTTCTACACTAAACATACTGGGTTGGTTTCCTTGTTATGCTTTTGCATCTTTCCAGTCCAGAGAGAAAGACATCTGCGGGAGTGAATATGTTGGGATTCCTTTTCCAAGTCACTGCCTTCTGCATCCATTCACATGCACCATGTCGGGCGTCGGCATGAACGTGGCCTTGAGCCTGTATGAAACCCCAACATTGGCCACAGACTGCCACAGCTATGCAGGCACTTCAGTATTTATACGTATGCACTCCTCAACTTGGATAGCCAGTTTGGGCTTTTTCTTTGAGCTCTCCTGATTTTGGAAAGCGTAAATGAGACAAGTCTATTCTCTCTACTGCTATCTTTTGTTTGGGAAGTGAATAAGTTACTAAATATAAAGTGAAGGCTGAAATGCAGCTGTCATCATTTCTCTTTAACAATGAGAACATCAGGCCTGCTCCGTGTATTCTGTGATGAGGGAATAGGGACGGATGTGCTGCGGTGAGAGCGTCTCACTCTGCAGGATGCTGCAGCTTTACACCTCTGATCCCCGTAGTTGCTGCGTTTTGCTTAGGTTTCCAAAGTGCTATAGATGATGTGTCAAGTTGGCAGATATATGCAGTGTGCTCTTAATGATAACACTCACAAGATCACATACATATTAATAGAAACCCTCACTAAAATCAGAGGCTGTTCAAACTAATAAATAATGTGAAATTGCTTATACCACTAAACATGTATTTATTTATAAAGCTGCTAAAATGACTTTCGGCAATGTAGCTACTAAACTTTGGAACAATCCTCCTCAAATCTCAGAAAGTACAGAATATAAACATCTTAAATGCTCATTTTTATTAAAGTTTTCCTGCTGTAATACTTGTACTACTTTCTAGTTATGCTTCTATGCCTCTTCTTTTTGTCTTAAGTATTTTTTTGGAAAGGGCTACATTATACTTACAGCTCTACATTTAATTAGTTACGTTTCAGGATTCATGAATTCAAATTATTACAAATGTATCACGTGTATAAATTGCGATAAATTACAGATGCTGCACTTTTGAACTGATTTAGAGTACGAACCGTATACAACTGTATAAAGACAGAAAACTGTTTTGGATATGTTTGGGGTCAAATGCCAGATGCCACGTTCATGCCAAGGACACGTGTGCATGTCTCAGGCTGCACAAGGCGGGTACACACTCTGAGTCACAATTAGCTGTCATCCAGTTGGGTGCAGAGAAGCTGGGCATTTGTGGGAGGTTAACACTTGGCACTGTTAGATTTGGTACTTTGGGCATTTGGCGGTTGACATTGGGCAGAGTGCTTGTTCTACTCCTGTGGAGAGAAACGGAACAACAAAAGACAGAAAACAGAGATTGTTCATGCAAATGAGTTATAAAATGCAACAAACGGAAGAAGTCACACATTAGAAGATGAACTCCTTGATTTTGTTAAACACCTTGTGAAAAAATGGCCATATTATTATAATGGGAACCTGGTCACAGTTTCAAGGAGTCAAAACCAAAGCTAAATCTGTGTACAGATGTGCAAAGTGAAAAAGGGTAATCCAACACAATATCTCCACGACACAGGTGAAGATGATAAAAGTCAAGTAAATAAAGGCATCCTTACTTGACAGGTTCCCAGGATTCCCTTTCGAAGCCTCTGTGAATGGACTGAGCAATGGAGGACTCCATCAGGTCCACATATCGCACCACCAGGGGGGCGTACAGGTCCTGCAGGTGTCTGTGGAACTTCCCATTGCACAGGTTATCTGAGGGAGGGCGTGGGGAGGAGGAAATAAGACAAGGCAGTGACAAAGCAAACCCAAGCACATAGCAGGCAATGCTGAGTAAGAACAGTATCCTGACAGTCTTGCTATAGAAGCCCTGCTAGTGAACATGTACAGCACAGTAAATCAGGTGATTGGTTTGTGAGTATTCAGGCCAACTCTGTAACAACACATACAATGCCTCTTGTGGTCTAACAAATGATTTGAAATAATTTCCCTCCTCATTAAAAACAAAATAAATTGTTGTGTGTGTTTACTAGCTGGCAGTCTTCTTCTGTCTTCCCTGTTAGCACTTTACTGTTTCTTGGCCAGTTACTGCCACCTGTTGATCAGTGGAATAGTGTGAAACCATAGGCAGCAATGTGAAGTGCTTCATGTGCGTCCCTGTGCAGAGATAAACAGGACGGGGACCCACTCAGAAAAAAACAGCTCCCGTTCAAGCCAACTTCTCAGTTATTTTCAGCTCTAGAGGTTCTTCTTCTGCAGCATTATGGACAAATGTCGACTTAATCAATATAGATGTCAGCATAGGGGCAGCGTAACAGTTCATGTTTCATGTGTGTAAACTGTGACCCAAAGGGGCTTTTCACACTTTGATGTGTTCATGTGCATGTTGGGTTTCAAGATAAATTTGAAGGGCAGTGAGACAAACAATAGAAAGGCCCTGTCCTCAATGGGGATAATGAACAATGACAGGGAAGGTTGTTGTTTCTGGCGCTTCATTAGCAGGTACGACAGCGCATTCAGTTTTTAATCTTTCTAGACAAAAGGATGGAGTCTCGGGGTATTTCTAAATCCAACCCATCACACACATTTCCCCCAGTCTCCGCTGGCTCCCAACTGGTAAAAAGGCAACACTGACAAAGACCACAGGAGATAAAATGGAGGCCAGTGTGTGCTAATGTGATGCCTCACGGCTCCATGCAGTGTGTCTGCTTTTCCTCTCCCCCTCTCTCTCTTTGTTTTTCTCTCCCCCTCTGAGCATGTATATCTGTTTGTGTTTGTGTGTGTTGGCATTGGAGTCAAGGTCGATGATACACAGTAGGTGCAATGTTTGCTGTGTTCCCTGATTACCATGCTCCCAATTAGCCACTTGAGCGGCTGCTGTCCACTTGGATGTGTTGTGTCCAGGAGTGTGTTCGCAGGGCTCACCGTGGCCCAGCTACCACTGCTTTAGACCTCATTAACTCCTCGCATGGCAGCCCGACTTTGGCGCCTGTCTAGTGCTAAGGCTATTTACTGCTACATAAGTGCACCGCTGTGGGGCAACAGAGCAAATGACCTTCTGTGGAAAAGATGTACCCGTAATGATACGCTTTACTTAAGTGTGCGCTTGATACACTGTGTGGGCAGAGAGGGCCCTGCTGGGTCTTATGTTGGTACTGAAGATGGACCCTCTGGCTCTAAGAACCCCCATTTTATGTATCAACAGCGCAAGAACTAGGATCAATCATAGTTTTGAGAAACGTTTGTAGTTCCTATTTCAGAGTAGATACTCTCCCAGCAAAAGAGGAGCCGTGAGTGACCGAAGTGTACAGTAATTGCATGCAGCACAACCATCCGCCATTTTTTAGCCGTGAAAAGAACAGATAACAAAAAACATAGACAACAGCTCGTAAAAGAAAATACTTGGAAAAATGGACCGACAGTGAAGTCTGGAAGTTAAGTTGTTAACGAGCACACACCCATTGTGCCAAAGAACATGGGAGAGCCGCTGCTCAGCAAGCTAATCTAAAGGCTAACACAGTAACATCAGCACAGAGGCTAATCCAGTAACATCAATACAGAGGCTAACACAGTAACATCAG
>NW_022280129.1:884998-910836 GCF_004355925.1 Anarrhichthys ocellatus
AGTAACATTAGCACAGAGGCTAACACCGTAACATTAGCACAGAGGCTAACACCGTAACATTAGCACAGAGGCTGATCCAGTAGTGAAAAAACTAACCCTGTAACGTTAGTGCAGAGATTAACCCAGAAATGTAAGCACAAAGCCTAACTAACCCAGTAGCACAAAGGCTAACCCTGTGAGTAAGGTACTTTCATGATTGCTGTTTTGCTTGTGTTAATATGACTATGGCATGTAACAGATTTATTTCTTTATTCTGATATTACTAAAACACTGAGAGAGTAGCTTTGTGTGTTTCAAAGCTTCATAGATCTTCTTCCACTGTGCCATAGAACTCCATTATAAACACATCACTGAGCCACTGTGTTGCACTAGGTGACATGTTCCGTCATTACCATGAACACACATACTTTTATTTTACTCAATCCCACATACACCATCCTGCTGCCACAAATACTCACTAGAGCACCAAATACAAATGAATCAATGACTGAGAATAGTTATAACAGCACTATTTCTCTTAGATGTTCTTAGACTATTTCTCTTAGATTACCGAGCCTTTCAAAAAAATTAAGCTATATATTTGTGACTTGTTTTTTAAGACTAACATTTTCCGTAACAACAAATGGGCTTGGTGCTGCGAGCCATAGACAGCGTAGGGAAGTCAGAAAGAATTGAGAGACAAAATGACACATAAGTTGATTTGCATGGTTGTTGTTGTGCATAGGATTTGTTGACAGTTTCATCCCTTAAAATTGATACAGGGGTTATGGAAGTCTGGTTTAGGTTAAAGATCAAATTTATAAAGAAAATAATGTCAGTATGTCGCAATGCAATCTAAGACGTGAATAAATCAATGTTGAAATCCTGAACAGTAGTTTTTCATGGAAAGAACATTTAGAATAAATACTACAGAGATAAACATTTGAACATTTTTGCTCTGATGGGAAAGGGTTATTTGCCCGTATCTTGCATCAAAGATACTATCTGATTTGTCAATTATTGATTCAATTTGTAGCAGATAAGGACATTTACACAGTAGGGGTCTGTTATAGTCACTGTGTTATTGCCAGCGCTGTAGATTTACCTTCCCTCTGTTAACTTCTGGCTTGTGTAGCTATGTCCACTGCAATGCACTTCAAATGCCATTTTTACACAATTGACAATATGTAGCAAATGAGAAGGTGGTCAATTTGATGACACTAACAAGTGAGCATAACAAGCTACTTGCAGTCATCTCTGCTCAGCCGAATGAGTGGACCACGCTCTGCCTTCTCCTTGACGCCCGACCGAAGAACTGAAAAGGGAACGCATTCCTTAGAGACAATTAGCGCCCCGCAGATCCAGTCTGCATTGTGAACACTGAAGTGTTTCCTTTACAGGACCAAGGACAGCTCCACAGTGTTCCTGCAGGCGAGTGCATGCAGTTCATTAGAGAGATGGCTGGCACTGCAGCAACCAGCATCAAGACCTGACTATTATCTTCAATCAGACACTCCTGGCCCTGTTCACACACACACACACACACACACATAGTTCAGTATGTAAACTGCTGCAGGCCTAAAGTAGACATCTCACGTTGACGGGAATGATTTCAGAGACATTTGAGGGATGTTTCAGGGCGATTGGCGTGCAGAGTGAACAACAGCTGTAAACCTTTATTAGAAATGCTCTTGATTTTTGTGGTTGATTATGATAATAGAACTCAAAACAACAATGGCAGCTCCCGAGCTAAGTTTCTGCAACAGCATCATTTATATCAGAATTGGAGAATATTTCTTTTTTGAAAGAACAAAGAACCACACTGAAGGCCCTATTACATGGAAAAGATATTGTTTGCTCTTCTCCCGACTCCCTACGATACAAGTTCTATATTTTTTGAGTACCTGCCCTTTTCCAAACAGTTTTCAATGACGGCTTCTCAGATGGTTCTGTGTAACAGACAATCTGGATGCTCAAGTTAAGTAAATTAGTCGTTTGTGCTGAAACCAAATAAAGTGTGCAAATAATGATACTCAACTTGTTTTACTGTTGTACATGGTGCATAATGCTCCAATTGTCTAATGCATGCTGGCGGTTGAAATATGTTTTTTAATAGCTTCTAACTCACAGTCCATTCTCAGGAAGTCATTGAGCAGCTGGAAGAGGGGGAAACTGTCCCA
Organism: Anarrhichthys ocellatus; assembly: GCF_004355925.1. Taxonomy (NCBI): domain Eukaryota; kingdom Metazoa; phylum Chordata; class Actinopteri; order Perciformes; family Anarhichadidae; genus Anarrhichthys; species Anarrhichthys ocellatus. Next base: position 887,158 of record NW_022280129.1, read on the forward strand.
GCTGTCGGGCGGCTGAACCTCAAGAGCTGCGTCCATGTCGGCCGAGTACAGACACAGGAAGGTCTCGGCATGCTCCACCATAAGGTCTGACCACCACGCAAACGCCTGCAGATGAAGAGAGGGAAAGACAGAGAGGAGAGAGAGAGATAGAGTGCAGGGAGTGGAAGGAAATCAACAGGGTGAGAGTGAAAGAGAGGAGACAAATTAGACAAAGAGAGGGCACATACGAGTGCTGGCCATGGGCACGTCTTTAGGAATTCACTGCTAACAATTTGAATCTCATTTACCATAACGGCCGACGATGTAATGCAACTCCACTGATCTATTGCAAGTGTTCTTGGCTCTCTGTCTCTCCCTTTTCACCATATGAAATCAAGTTGTTGCCACTGCGAGATCTCCGGGGAAGCATTCTTCACAACTCACAGCAGTAGAAACAGCGCTTGGGCACGGAAAATCACACGCTTTTCTGCTGGCCCACAGAGGACACAGCAGCAGCTCCTTGACAGGCATGGCAGGGAGCTACTTAAACACTCACCCGCAGCTCCTTCTGTGAGTCAATCAGAAGAAAGGAGCTAGCGAGCTGCGTCTCGCTCGTATCCCCCCATCGAGTAGACGCAGTGGATTGACTGTTAGGGACAGGGCTCTCTCATGCACATCAAAAACACTCACTTTCTTCCATGCACCCCCACTCTTGCCAGGCCTCTTTAGAGGGACCCCTGAGGAACCATGGTGTTTGCTCATTCACATCAAGCTGTCAACACTGTAATGTGAATGTACCCATGGGCTTTCATGGTTGTGGTGGTGGTGGAAGGCGAGGGGGCATGCACTTGCCATGGGAGCTTGTAGCATTGGGTAGTAGGTGTGAGATAGTTCGCAGGAAGGTACATCTAGTCAGTGCCACTCATGTAATCATCACTTTTACATTTGAGGAATAAGTTGTAAAACTAAAAGGATGTGTCAGGATGTTTCTTAAACAGAGTATTTTAAATATATATATTTCTACACTCCTGTCAGTACAAACCAATTATCTGAAGTGTACAAAGATTTAGAATTTGAACTTTTTTCACAAGTTGCATCACCATGTATTAACTCAAATGAAGATGGCAACCAGAAATGATATCTGCTTATCACACCCATGAACCTGGTGGGCTGTGCAGCTGTAAAACTGTGAACATGTTAGCACCTGCCAAACTAAAGTCATGTAACATGGGTGTGAACCAAAATTCTGATGTGAAATTGAGATAATTTTGTGTGGATAAAATCCGTACAGAAACACTACACTTTAGGTCAAATACCAATGAGTAAACTCGCTTGTGTTCCTATTGCGCGCAGTCATCATCTAGTCAGCAATGGCGTCTCTGATATTTTGGATAAAATATTATAATAATAACAAAAGAAAAAGTGGGCTCATGCAACTTGAGGCGGGATCATAATGACTTTTTCAGGGCCAGTACATATTTCTTGTCTCAAACAAATCATGAGTAATTCATGTAATTATGAATCAGGAAGTGTAAAGAGCGACAAACTCCACATAGGGAGGAAGTCGGGTGGATGAATGGGTCTGTCTAAAATCACAGGATGTTCACCCAGGAGATCGCTGATCGTGTCCCATGTGAAACCACGAGCCACCGTGATTTACAGCCAAAGTCCTGATTACATCACGGTGCAAAACAAAAGGAAAGACTGGAGGCAAACACGAATCACCTCAGAGTAGTGGGATAAAGTTACACATTGAAAATGTCATGTCACTGTGATGTTGGGTGCCAGAGACAATAATACGTAACGTAAAATGATAAACTGATTCTAGGCTCTAGCGAGCTACAATATCAGCAAAGAGTTTCAGAGATGGAGAGAAAAAGTAGCTAATAGTTTTTTAGTAGATTTTTGTTGAGGGAACCAGTGTGATGTCAACCGCCTGGTTGGCCTACAAAAGGCCTCATAACTGCTCCACTTTATTAGAGAGATGAAGAGATGGCCCGGTGTTGGTCATATTTAGCTAGCCATTTGCTAGTGGGCGTGGCTAATTCCGCCCTGCTTTTACACAACAGTGGTTACAGAAAATGAACCTAACAAAGTTAACACTTATCTGGCGATAGTAATGTGCTTTCCTTTGCTGTGACAAGAGTGAGTGGATGAAGCATTCAATTGTTACATTTTGGTCATTTAGAGGCTGACTAGTTACTTTGGCTAGCTACTAGCTAATTCCACCATGCGTTAATGCTAACATTACACTGATTAAAGTAGATGAGTCCATTAGGCGGCTGATGGCCAGCACAGTGCTGGGTCTACGGTCCCATTACAGCCAGTACTTTCCTTTGATTTTGCTTGGAGATGTCCTATGTAAAACTCATGATACAGCAGGAGTAATATTTGTGTTTAGTGGCAGGACAGAAGACTGTTAAAGGATTATAAACATGCCCTTAAAAAAAAAAGTCTTGTTCAACAACTTGCAGCAGTTTAACTCCTCAGTTTTTGTCAAAACTGTAGATCTAATGCATAGGTTCAATGTAGTAATTGACTTGACAGCCTGGAAGTTAAAATTGGTGATTACATGATAGGCAAAAAATGGGGCTAGTAAATAGAATGAGCAATAACCAGCTTTAGAGACACACAAGTAAAACATTAATACAAGTACATTCAACTGTAATAACCTTGAGTTCTGAATGTTTTTTCTTTGTGAATTGACCAAAACAAAAATGGAATTAATACCAATATTTGCCAGGGTTGGAGTCTAACGCTGGTTAGGTTGGTTCACCAATGTGCTCACATTATTTGAGCAGCAGCATAGTACATTTCATTGAAATGCAGGGGGAGAGATCATGTTATCTCTGCTCACACAAAGCATGCCTCGCATTTCCTCCATTGTGTGTGCTGAAGGATCCAATGGAGAGGAATGGGTTTCTTTAAGGGAAGGAAAGGTGACACAACACCTTCCCCAAGCTTACTTACAGGACTCGGTAGAATAAATGACACATGGCTAAACACAGGAAAACGGGTTAGCATATTCAGGGGTGATTTGGGGTAGACTCCTCGAAAACAAGGTACAGAGTTGTACGCTAAAATTACACGTACAGCATCGAAAGTCACAACTCTGCACTTTGCTTTGTCAGAGCGGAGCTTAATGAGCTCAACAAATAAAAGACATTGTTTAAGTGCTTGTCTCTGTTCTCCATCACCAAAGACCAAACTGTTGCTAGCTTGGGAAATAACAAGCACTGCCAACAAGCACTTGATTAGCAGTGACCACAAGCCGAAAGGGGTTCCGGGTCATTGTTGAGTAGGGAAACATTAATGATCCTCTACAACAATAGCCATATCATTAAGTGCATGCACAGAACTTACAGTAAGGGTAGGGTGGGAGACGGGGCATCGGGCACTAAAACAATCACATACCTCTTTTCCCTGTTCAAACATTTCCCCGCAAACCAAATAAATCATTGAAATAAAAAGCAGAGAGGGAATAAGTCAACTTTCAATAACAAAAGTCACAAAAGAGAATATGATTTACAGTAATGTAGATAGCACAGCATTCACAGGAAGCTGCTAGAAAGAGAGGATGGGTTAAGGGATTCTCAAATCAAAACAAACCTTCAAAATTCATGTTTTCTTCATGTGCACCTCTTTTCCCTTTGATCAACAGAAATGCTTTGTATTTGACATTTGGAATCTGAATGAACATGAAACTTTTACAGTCAAAAGGAGTAAAAAAATACTATTTTCTGAAACTCATCTTTAGATCCCTTTTAGGTAACTTGATGATTTTAGAAACGGTACCGGAGACAAAGGTAAACATTGTCAATTGAAAGTCCACAAATGTTTGTTTTTTAAGTCAATCAACATGCTGAACATAAACCTGTCTGTGACTGATGAATCTGATGTAGCAGTTTGGGAGACAACACCTGAAAACACTGACAGAATACTCTAAATGAATTTTGGCATATCTATTGGCATATTTCTAACCAGACATATTGCAGCATCAGGCTGTTAGGATAACTTTTCTTTTTCTACAGTTCCTCCTACATTGCCATCAACTGGTCAACAGATGGCGTTAGACTGGTTGTAGCCAGTTTTCGAATGAATTTCATAGAACTCAGCACGTTTTAGGATAACCGTGTTCACTTTTTCTTTTCAGGAACCATGTGGGTGTTAAAAACTAAATTTGGATTTCATTTGGAGCATACTGCCAGCCTATAATAGAGGGTTTGCAGGTGATATAATGCACTCTTTGTTGCTGTGTCATTATTGACATGGACAGTAATGCTGGGCCGTATGACCAAAGATGTCTTTCACGGTATTTTGTAAGATTCTGGCGGTTTCACGGTATATCACGGTATTTATTTTCCGTGTTAACGCATTAATTAATTAACGCCGAAAACTAACACAAGAACCGGCCAGCCAACCGGCCAGCCAACCGGCCAGCGAGCGGTGAACAGCTGTTTGTTTGGCGTGTCTTCCGTCACCTCCTGTTTCCTTCACCTACACTCCCCTGGGTCCTAAGTCCCTCCAGGTACAGCTTCTTATCACCCTCTATGTACCAATGTACATTTATAACAAATACCACACATATTACTGTATTCAGCGTTGCATATGTGTCTGACCAAAATACCCAAAAAAGCATCCGAGGACCGTAATCGCATACACTCTTCGTATTCCAACACATGTTTTCGGGCTGAGGTGATGGAGTAAATTGCTAGTGTTGCCACCAGAGGCAATAACAGCGGCTCGACAAACTTTACAATATATCGTCTTTTGATCTACGTCGGATTTTTAAAAAACAAAAAACCTCCAAACAGCAGACGCAGCTCCTCTCTTGGGCGCAAATTGTATTGGTGCATCTCTGGTCTCTCTTTTCTGTTCTTTAATGTAGCGACGGAGCTTCTTCTAGCTGTTAGCAGACTGTTGTGCTAGCGGGCTAGCGAGCTGTACCCTGCATGCCATTCAGCGGTGTAATTTTATAAATGTACAATTATTAGTGTCACAAACTGTTTATGTGTCACAAACTGTTGTGTCGTGGTGTTTTGCCCTGTTAAAGAGCGTTAGTTGTGGGTTATTAAGTTATAAAGTTATAACCATGTCTAGGGGTCCCTCTCAATACACTTAAGATAACTAGCTCCGACCGTAGCGCTACCAGCTGCGAACAATATATTCTGCTGCCTGTTGAAGAGCGACAGCAGTTGTTTTGGCTGTGCACCGGTATGACGGTGTGTGAAAAATTGATATCATACGAGAAATTAAAACTGGTATACCATTTCAACCGGTATACCGCCCAGCACTAATGGACAGTGAAAAGAAAATCATCTCCACCTGTTTGATAGCTAGTGATCTTGTCAACTAAACATCAATATATGTTGCAGTTACCATCTGATTAGTACACGAGTCAATATTTCTTGATCGGGCCATTGTTAGTGCTGTCCTCTGTCTAGAAATGTTTAAAGATTGCTACTGTGTGTGTGGGGGGGTTATCCACAATGCGGCCTTTAGTTGTACAGCAATAAACTGGTGCTAATGCCTAAAGCTTTGTTTTTACTTGCGGTCAGCACCGCAGCACGAGCTTCTGCAGATGTTGCGAGGCATTTATACTCTGTGCGATGCATTATTCTGTGAAACGCCAGAGGGCGTACAAACAAAATGAACAGTGAAGAATCAAAATGACGAGTATGTGTAAGCCATAGACTGTAGGTGTAACTGGCAAAAAGCCATAAACCAACCTCCACAATGCTAAGTAAAGGGTGATTATACAAGAATTCTGATAAATAATGTTCTGAATTATACAAAAGAATGTCAAGCAGGCAAAGCTACATATGTGAGCTGGATATGTAAGGCTCTTTATGGATATTATAGCAATGTTCGACCAAGCTTAACATGCTATAGTAAGTGGATCACTATTTTCAAATGATTCAGAGCCTGCTGATAGTTTTCCTACTTGCATACACGTTCAATGCTATCCTGTTGAGGTATTTAACATGCTTCCTTCCACTTTCATGTCAGAAAACAACACATTTTAAGTTATGGCTGAGTGTTATCTGTGTGCAGGTGGATATTACAGTGAATTGATTACTGTAAATAAGTAATTTAAGAAACAGAACAATCATTTTCATGATGTAGGAGACACATTTTCTTCATTTTAAAATGACTGAATTAGCAAACTTTTCCTTAGATGGTGTGTGTGTGTGTATGTGTGTGTGTGTGTGTGTGTGCAGATGCACTGACCTCAGCATGGTGTTCCTCATTTTGCTGAAGCACCTCAATCACCAGCTCGGCCAGGCGAATATTGTCCTCCAGTTTTTTAGCAGGGGTGACTAACCGCCCTACATTCTCTGGAGCACAAAGGTCAAGGGTCAATGTGGGCAGAGTCTGATCAGCAGCTAAACCTTCTTTCTGTTTCTTGTTACTAATGTATGCATGCAACCCACAGGGATTAAACACATCCCTGGTCTGAGATATAAAAGTGTATCTTGTTTCATACAGTATTTAGATCGTTAAAAAAGAGTACACAGCATGCATGTTGCCCTGACTACTCCTAAACACTGGAACTAGAGGATTAAGTCACTCACAAATTTTGGATAGCTGTTGTGATCCTTAGCCCAGTCTACAGCCTCAGCCTGAATCACTGGGAATATCTCACAGTCATATTCAAAATACAAGCATGAAATATCAACTTGTTATAATTAGGGCTGGGTATCAGACCGCAGTGCTTTAGGACTAAAGACCGCATTGTGTTTGTAGCATGGAGAATATAATAGTGTGAATAAAGGAGCAGTGTGAAGGATTTGGTGGCATCTAGCGGTGAGATGGATTTAGAACACCAGCCACTTCTTCTTCTTCTGCCATTTAAACGTTAAAACACGAAGGCCTTCTCTAGTGCCAGTGTTTGGTTTGTCCGTTAAGGGCTACTGTAGAAACCCGTCGCATTCTAAGTAGATAGAAACGGCTCATGCTAAGCTAGTGAAAACATTCTTAGTTTCAGGTGGAAATACACTAAAGAAAACATAGTAATAAATATTACATTCCTGCTAATAGATCCCCCTCAATCCTACACACTGCTCCTTTAAGGTCAGATTCTGGCTGATTTCACTCATTATGGTGTTAATGGACCATATTTCCTTGAAGCAAAGATCATGTGCAACACGTTTTACCTAGCCCTAGTTATACTTTAATTCTGGGGTTATTACATATTGTTAAAGCATTTTTGCAATCGGCACTATCCCTGTGAGTGCTAGAAGCACTGCTGGGTGGCTGGAAGTGGTGATGGCCCGAGATACGTATGTAGTGACTGATGCACATCTCTGTCACTTTGACGGTGCAGTGATGATGTCATCCAGAGGAAACATGGCGTGATAAGGGATGCAAACAGCATGTACATTGAACACTCATCATGCAGCAATGTGGCGGTTATGTTGTGCTCATCCCTACAGTATATCTGACTTTACAGTCTGATTGGTTTGAGTGGGGGAGTTGCATGTACTTGCATTAAGAGTAGACGTAGACTGCACTGAATACAACTTTGTCTTCCATACTTTGACGTTTAGTATGTTCAGTGAGAGGCTTGAATTTATACCACAGCCTGAGAATGTAATAGTTGACAGATGCCTGGCGGGTTTAACTAAAAATGAGTTCAACTGACTGTTGGTTTTGAAAAGGACTATCTTTATAAGAGGCCATGTTATAAGCATGCACTCCAATGTATTCCTGATATGGAAGGTAATGGATTCTGAGGTAGAAACACCAAGACTTCAAGCAGAATGCCTGAAACATCCAATCAGCAAGATTCAATTCTGTTGTAACAAGTGTCAGGGTAAAGTTAGAAGTGAAGCTTTGTAGAAGATGGTGATTCAATTCAGGGATTTGAATCAATTCACATTTTGATTTAGTTTTATATCTATTCAGTAGCTATGGCACATTGCTGTTTCTGTCTGCAGTGATGAAGCATTTTGAAAATGCTGCAATTGTGATTTCTCAGCTCTGTCTGAAATCTTCTCCATAGCAGGGGCTGCTAAGGCTACTGCATTACCCACAACCCACTATGGTCTGACGTCTCATGAGCATGCCTGAGGTAGAGCACATTACAGGCTGCAGCTCATTGCTGCAGCAGTTCCCCTTGCTGCTGGATGCTGGATTTCCTTAACATGTCAAAGCAAGCCACTAATTACCTAGCCTATTTGGAAATGATTAAATCCAGAAGTTGTATTTTACCGGTATTTCTGAACATGTGTAGACGGACATGGGCGTGTTTTTCGCATCGATCAGAACTGTAATTCACCAGTGTTCACGACCACGAGTAGCCATAGTGGGCTGTTTTTTCCCCCTTGAACCAAAGTGTATTTCACCTGTGTTCATGACCACGAGTAGCCGGACTTGGGTCTGTTTTTTCCTGTGAACCAGGTCGAATTTCACCAATTTTCATGACAGCAAGTAGCCGGAGTGTATTTCACCTGTGTTCACGACCACGAGTAGCCAGACTGAGGTTGGTTATTTTTCCTTGAACCAGAGGTTATTTCACCGGTGTTCATGGCCGTGAGTTGCATGCTCCCCCGGGAGAATTTTATTTTAAATATGAGCTTTAAAATGTAACATTCTGGAGTACTCTGAAGAAAATTAAGTGATAAGACATTTACTTTAAGTAAGAAACTAATTTATTATTCAGTTATTAATCAGTATTTCAGCTCTATTATTATTATCAACCTTTATTTAGACAAAATCCATTGAGACCGAGGTCTCATTTTCAAAAGTTTTAGTCATAAAAAACAAAGACAGCAAGAGTAGAGAGAACCATCGCCTGTACAAATAAAGTGATTAGTTTTCATTGAACCCTGTTACTGTACGGCTTAATATTAACTTCCACTGTTACTGTAAAGCTATTATAATTGTGGCCTATCTTCTATTTGCAATTAATGTTCATTCAATCCAGTTCAATTATTTAAATGAAAATGATAATCTACTCTGGCTAAGGTACCTTATGAAGAGTAAAATAATAGCTGTGATCTATACACACCTCTGCATTAGCAACCTGCTGAAATGAAGGTACAGGCACCTTAACCCTCTCATTACTTCAGGGTTCTTGGGAGCAACGTGGGACTGTTGCTACACTGGCTGTGGTCATCACAGTGAACAGTGTGAACAGTGTGATGAGAGGGCATGTGAGCCCTTGTTGCTGTAGTTCATCTCATGGAGCAGAGGCTGCATTTAGCATACCCTGCCTTATCAATGCATTTAAAACACTGTGACAGCAGGAAGCTGCACTCACGTCTGTTTAGACCTCCACCTTTATCCAGGCCCAGCTCCACCTTTATCTAGACCCACCTCTACCTTTATCTAGACCCACCTCCACCTTTATCTAGACCCACCTCCACCTTTATCCAGGCCCAGCTCCACCTTTATCCAGGAACCACCTCTACCTTTATCCAGGCCCACCTCCACCTTTATCCAGGCCCAGCTCCACCTTTATCCAGGAACCACCTCTACCTTTATCCAGGCCCAGCTCCACCTTTATCCAGGCCCAGCTCCACCTTTATCCAGGCCCAGCTCCACCTTTAACCAGGCCCACATCCACCTTTATCCAGACCCAGCTCCACTCGCATCTCAGCCCTGCATCAAGCTGCGCTACACAACCAGCATCCTCTCCCTGAAGCTTTGACCTCATCATCTCATCAGTATCTGGGCCTCATCATCGTGGTCATGAAAGTTATTCTGACCACAAAATCATCCTCATTCTAATTTGAGTTATGTGTCATGTGTCGAAATCCCTGAGCAAGACACTGAACCCCTGGCTCCCCGGGTGCCTGTCATTGGCAGCCCACTGCTCCCTATATACAGGTATATATGTGTATATGACAATAAAAAGGGTTTCTATTAACACAACAGAACTTAAACTGTAACGGAGGAAAATGAAGACGCTGTACACATCTGAACGCTGATTGGTCAAAGATGTTCTATTGCGAAGATCACGACATCACCTTTTCTCCTCGTCTCACTCCAATCTGAGAAACGCTGGCTGGCCAGTTGACCCCCCCCCCGTTGACCCCCCCCGAAAAAAACCTCTACGGCTCTACTCGATTCACGTGGATGATATATTTTGATTCAAACGGCGAATTTCGCCGAAAAGCGACAAGTTTGCAGGTATGATATGAATTTTCGATGGCGCGGCGCGATGGACGCGAATTTGCGAATATTTCGCCGAAGTTGAAAAATTTCAACTCACGCATTTGGGGCGATGGCCGATGGACGCAACATCGCCCCAAATGCGTGAGTTGAAATTTTTCAACTTCGGCGAAATATTCGCGTGAAGTCAGTTGCTTCCCCTGTCATCACTGACTTCCTGCCGTTGTTGAATCAGGAAACACATACTGTAGCCGTCTGTGTTCACCCAGAGCTCTACGATACCTCATATCAATAGAGACCGGACCAAACTGTGTGTATACATGTGTGTGTGTAAACCATATGGTACAAACAATGAATAGATGCTGCCGTATTTACGTCTACATGACGTTATTGAGTGTTGGTGGAGCTGCTACAATGTTAGCATAGCCTAGCACTGATCCATCAGAGCTCCATTGAGAAGACAAGTAGCCTACAAATCTGCATCATTACGTAGTTGTTTCGGAGTCCCTTTTTGTCGGTTTATTGCCGTTAAATCACAGCCAAATCAGTTTATTTTGTGTTCATACAGCTGTAGTAAACTGCGACCTGTGGCTTGCTAGACACAGTGAATACAGCTCGAAAAAATCCACGGAGCTCCTCTGGACAATGTTATGAACCAGACATGACGGCGTTTAGTTTCCCGGGATATCTGTGACTTCCACAACATGTACTAAGCAGAACTAGAGGTTATTTTTTCCATGGTTAATGGCAGACAGTTGAACGGCTTTCAGGGCGATAAGCCGCGCCCCCTCTCCGGCGCGTCCAGCGCGATTCGCGCGAATGTACACAAATGGTCCCCGGCGAGACCGGCGGCGCGATTGACGCGAATTTGGTGTGAACACGGCATTACCCGAGAGCCCCCCCCCCCCGGGGGGCTATGGAGAAAGTTTAGCGTACAACGTGTCGTACAATGCACTTCTCAGAAATGAATATAATGAATGTTACACACATGTTATATACCCACTTAACGAAGAGATTCTGGGTAACAATATCATGGAAGCCATTTCACACACTGCAATCACAATTATATACAAACTAATATCATCAACTAGAAGATGTACCACAATACCACGTATTTTTCGCCATGACTCGGCGAGCTACGCACTCCGGACAAAGCTACGAACACAAAGCTAAACGCTAACACGGACAACCAATACATCGGAAAGCAAGAGAATTCGACACAGAATCCAGAGATATCTTCAGAATTTCTCTCCGTGAAACCATTACAAAGATACAGCCAACAAGCAACACAACAACAAGCCGCTCCACCGCAGAACAAATCATAGATGCTCCTTACTTTGAGAAGAATCATGAAGACAAAGGAATAATATCCCGTTTCCCTTCTAAAAACACTGTTGCTACGTATATCCTGTGTGTTTTCTGAGCTGTTTCCTGAAGAAAGGGGGGTCTGACAAGCATGGGGGACCGGGGGGAATCACTTTTGGCGAATGAAATTTTACACTCCGCAACGCACGGCGCATTTTTGATTTTTACTGGCTAACGATTCTGTCAATCACCACCAGCTTATGCCCACTGTCTTCTTGAAACTCTGATGCGTCGAACGAGGTCTCATTCACTCAAATCGACCAATCATAGGCTGAGATAGCCTCACATAGACACAGGCAAACAGCAGTCAGACGAGGATGGATCCATGTTTCACAGCTCAGAGAGGATCGAGGCTGTCAAAATGACGCAAAACTGCTGTATTTGGATAGATTGAACACTATTAGTGATAAAACAAGTGAAATATATAGTTATATAGTATATAAAATTACAATGGAACAACTGGAACAGCTTGTTCCAAAATGACAATTTTGCTTGACCTCGCCTGACCTCTCTGTACTAAAACCTCTCTAACTTTTTTATGCTTCACTTTATCAAAGTCAACATTTGCATAGAGACTGCTGACATGTTGTGCTGTGATTTGGGAGTGCTTTTAGGCTTGGAGCTGCATTATTTCAAAGAAATAATATCAATAAAAGTACTTTTTTTTCAGGTGAACCTGAAACTTTTCAATTTGAGCTGTGTGCCATCTTCATTTACTCTTAACCAGTAACAGATACACTGATATTTACAGATCTGAACAAATCTCACAGGTGTTACCTTTATTATAACATCAAAATTATTCATATAGACCTTGCAGTTGGAGAAAGACACTCTTTTTAGTATGGGTATGCAATTTTCGAGCAGAGGCCTAAAAATAGGGCTAGGGTTAAACGGGTTTTAAAAGTGTACTTTTGGAGACAAAGGAACAATTACTTTATTTTTTATTTCATGAAATAAAAATATTTTTTAGAATGGAATCAAGCTTTGTTAGATCTAATCAGGACGGCAAGTGGACAGCTTCATTATGTCAACCTGAGACAGGACAGCTCAAATTTCATGGTCATGGTTTTTTATCATGAACCGCTTCACTGGCATGTATTATTTTATGACTTATACAGATGTGTTCTGACATGTTGGAAGTTTGAAGGCCTTCTTTAACCGAATATTGTCCAACTTGTTGCCAAGTTCAGTTTTCCGTGGATTGAGTGCTTGCTCACTGCTCATTTGCCATCAGGAATTATATCTTTTCTTTTTTTATTCCTATCTTAAAGAAAAGGCAATGTCTTGGATCTAAATCATTTAAATGTCACCTGCATGCAAACAGTGTTTTCTTCCATGTTTGGATGTTTGCACTCGTTTGTCGCTCTTTTGGGTTACTCAACAACAGAAGTGACTTTAACTAGCAACGTGTGAATTATCTTAAATATTTCTCTTTCCATTTGTCAATCATCAACTCATTTCTGCTCCCCTGTTGTGTTTTATCAACGTTACATCGGTTACAATGCTTTTTACAAATGGTTATCATTTGGGTAAGGCCCAATTGGATCTAGTATCTTACATAATTGTGAAATTGCAGTTCAGTTTAATCATTACAAACTTATATTCTTGCCAATTTCCACCAAACGTTTTGAATTGTGTTATTTCTTATATCTTCTGATTCTCAATGGAACTGATTCATCTCAACAAAGGGTCCTTCGCCAGTCTAATCATTTAGTGCAGTGAGAAACACCACATGGGGGGTGGAGGGGTCACAACGTTCCTGAAACATGTTCTGTGAAGTTTCTGTGCCTTTGCTGGTCAATGTCCAGGTATCAGGAAGGTGGTGACAGGGTCTATGGTGGTATGGTTTAAGTCAGATGAGCTAACAGCAGAGGTTAGACATACAGTACAATGTCACCTGCATCCTCCAGAGTTTTCTCCACTAAGAAACAGTCAATTTGTTAAAAAAAAGAATAGGTTGCATGGATGGATAGAAGGTAGAGAAAGGTGGGAAAGTTTCAGGTGAAGGGTGAGAAAGAAGAGATTATTCAACACAGATAGTATAAACTGAGGCTATGGAAGAATAAAAGTAAATGTTAGATTGACTGCTCAACAAATATCTGCAGCCTCGGTTTTGTCTTAAAGTGTAGTTTACGATATAGAAAGAAAAAGAAAAAGGACACAAAACACAAAGCATCTTCACTTTGACCTAAAGCCCAGTATGCAGAAATCTGAAAAGGCATAAAAACCTGTTAAAATAGTTATAATAAATGCCATCAGTATCAGCATTTCATGGCGGCCTTAGTCCAAAGAAGTTCCACTCAAACGATTGAGCACTATGATACCCTTTATATAAGTACAGGATGTGGGGGTCCTGTTTGAATGTACCATGATCTTAAACACTCAAAGGATTTACACACAAGCAAAGTAAAAATGCATTCAAGTCGCAGACAGACAGGTGGTTTGGGCGGGACAGAAAACAAGCTCATAGAAAGATCAGACAGGTGCTTTTTGTGGCTAAGCAACAAATTGAGCTTAAAAGAAATCAAGAAACTGTAACTGTAGACTTTACAGACTTAAACAAAAGATACAAACAAACCAAAGGACATCAGGGACGACAAACATGTGAGTTTGCTTGTTGTTGTTGGCGTGCATACTGGTTGTAGAGGAACATAGAAGGGTGCAGAAGTGTGGGGCTGGGGAATGAGGAAGGTACTCACGAATGGTTAAATCCATCACTTGAGACGCCAAGCAGAAGACAGGATGCTCATACATCTCTCTCTTTTTCCCTACAGAGAAAGAGGGAGGATACCGAGGCATGCGAGAGGCCAGGGTCAGAGAGGCGAGCACACAGGGCACGAGGGTTTGACCGATGTGAGGCTTTCATGGTCCATACCTGCATTCTTTGTACTGCTATTTATTATCTTACAATTCCACACATTGCATGCCATGAAAGCATATTGGCGTATCACTATTCAGTTAATTCTAATCTAGAATGTATTTTAGCAAAGGTGCAATATGTATCATCTTCACATCTCAAATAAATATGAACAAATTAGAAATAAAATGAGTCCCAACAAAACAATGTCTGATAAATCATTTTCAATCATTATTTTCTCATTTTCGAGATCCCAACTACAACTGATCCTGTGATTCCTGTCTAATCCTGTAGACTTTCTATCATTTGTCGATACTTGCAGGTAGTAGTTCTGTTCCCAATTCCTATAGTCAATTTTACATATATCAGAATTATATTCAAAATCTGATAAAAAATGATGTTCTGGTTGGTATTCTATGTATTTGTACAGTAAAGCAAAGTCCCTTTGAGATGTAAAAACTCATCACATAAAATGCCATGTAGAAACTGATATCAGTGACTAGATATTCATATTTGTTACAATGATAGATAATAGCAATGAATGAATACATTCAAATGAAGATTAAAGCTACATATAGCACCTTTGACAGCTCTGCTAACAAATGTGTTGTCAAACTGCATCAAATCATTCTGAGTTGGAATGTCACCATATTCATGATTTTCATTGATATGCTAGACAACTAATCAGGCTCATCTTAGTGCACACTTTCCTGTTGTGAGCTATTTGGGGACAGGCAGCTGAGATTTTGCAAGTTGACGAATTTTGGCAGATGGCCGCATACAAGGGTCCAAATAGAGCGTGTCCATGCTCTTGTGTCTGGGGCTCAAAGAGAGTGGGCTGCCTACTTTGGATTAACCATTCGTTCTGCCAAGCAGAGGTCAAATCTGAGATATCAGAGTTTTTTCCCCATATGCCAGGAAGCACACCAGTATGCATGAAAGGAGTTTTGGGGACAATCAACAATCACAACTGACATACTGAGGTTCATGTTCCTTAGTGGCTTCAGTGAGGTGATGGTCTCTTTACAGACATCGTCTTGAAATGACCATTTTAAGTAGTTCGGCATCAATTTGACCAGCGACATTTTGGGGAACATGCTTGTTTTCTGTCTTGTACTTCTATCTGATCTTAGCAAGGAAACCTGCCCCTGATCTGGCCTGAATGCAGTCAAACACTACTTGGCTTTGATCTACAGGAGAATCAATTATAATTGACATTAAATACAGTTATCGAGTCAGAAGGAGGAGTTGTAATTGAAAAAACTCCACCTGCCAACTTCAACACGGATTAATTGTTCACAATGTAGCTTTATCAGAGACATTTTCTGTCGTCCCTGGGACAACGTTAGTTTTGGGCCCTGATCCCACATTTTGTGTATTTGGGACATTTACAGCTGGACACATTTAGCTGCAGGAACAGTGAGCCTTCAAGCTGTTTTTCAAAATAAATGACCAACAGGTACCGTGTCTGTGGCGTTTCAAAAGACCGGTCCTTAGAAAGAAGTTACCAGGTTTGAGCTCTGTCCTGTTAACAGAAGCCGGATATCTCTTGATCGAAATGATTTCTAGCTACCAAATTAACAAGATGCAAAGATGCAAGGTCTGCAAAACAGTTATGATGCTTACTAAAGGAAACCTGCACCATGCAACAGTAAAATACACTGAACTCAACAAAGAGCAGTCCCATCGTGTCTTGTTTATTGACCTTCCTGTTTTCAAACAGCAGCTAATGAGATGCAGCAAAAGCCAATAGACAAGGAAAAGAGAGGAAGGGAGTATGGAAATCCTCAGAGAGCAAGGAAGAGGGAAAAGAAGGAGGATCACTTCAACTACCAGGCAGGTCAAAGTGGGACACAGAAGCCGCTCAGGACTCGGCTAAAAGAGCGGCTGAGGTATGGTGGAAAGAAGTCAGCATAAAGATTGAATTGAATGCATTTTTACTTACTGTAGGCTACATTTGCTACTAGCATAAGCTGAGGATAAGCAAAATAAAAATAGCATTTGTGTTGAAATGACGGTCACGCCATTAAGAACACTTTGACAGAGCATGAGGGGCTTTAGCTGCAGCTGGGAAGAAAAAATGAGGTTAGGCTTTGTTTTGAAATTCAGAATTGAAACTCGCAATAAAATAAAGTAAAGTATTGTATAGCTGCTTTGTTCTAAGGACAAAAAGCTCCATGTGCTCTAGTTGTATAGAAGTCAATCCTAAATTAGTCAACCGAGGCAGAAAAGGCTTCATTGTTTTCCAAAATGTCAAGCTCAATAATGCTGTAAAGATTAGAATTTGACTGCATGAATGAAAAAAGAAATTCCCATCTGAGCATGGCTAAAAAAAACTATTGTTCTATTTCATCCTTACTGACCGCTAGAGGCAGTGCTTCACACTGGATATCTTCTGTCTCGCGCATGCGCAGGTCGAATATTTATACCAACAAAGTCACATGTGACCTCGGATGACCCCCGTCGTCTACAAGTTCCAGTGTCATCCTGAGCTCAGTCCTTTTTCATCTTCTCGCTACGCAGGTTAGCTACCATGGTAGCATAAACAAGATGTGTCTACGATCAAGACATATTAGAGCTTGTCGCTGTAGCCTTGTGACCACCGGTCGGAGTTGCGGTTTCTCGCCCTCCAAGGGCTGCGACAAGCTGTCCCTCTTCGGAAGGAGCGGTGTGTTCGCCGTTCGGACATCGAGCCCTGGACCGGTGGACGCCCCTATCATCGGTCGTCACCAGTCTGATAAGGGCCACCTCGTGAAGACAGCAATCGGTGAGATCGATTAACATTGTTTTCTATAACCGTTGTTCGTTTTCCACGGTTGGCAGAGCGCTTCCGCTCTAGCTAATCGAGTGGCGTGCTAACGAGAGCGTAGAATATACGCTGTCGGGCCGCCCTTCACAGTGAGCAAAGTGTCCTGCTCAGGCTAACTTGATGAGATGCAAGTTCAACTAGATCGACATTAGCATTATGTCCACTGGTTTCGTAACATTACGGCTATCACAGTTAGCAGAGTGTTCCCGCTCAGGCAAACTTGATGAGATGCTAGTTCGACACTAGCATTAGGTCCACTGGTTTCGTAACATTACGGCTATCACAGTGAGCAGAGTGTTCCTGCTCAGGCAAACTTGGTGAGAGACTAGCTCGACTAGATCGACATTGGCATTGTGTCCATTGAGATTTAGTTTTTACATCTGACATAATTCACAGTTAGCAGTGTCTTCACTCAGGCTAGCTTGGTGAGATGCTAGCTAGACAAAGCTGATACTGGGACTGTGTCCATCAACTTTGTAACCTTACGGCTGTCACAATTAACAGAGCATCTCCGCTCAGTCTAACTCAGTGGGACGCTAGCTAAACAAAGCTGATACTGGAACTGTGTCCATCAACTTTGTAGCATTACAACTATCACAGTTAGCAGAGTGTTCTCGCTCAGGCTAACTCAGTGAATGCTAGTTATACTAAATCAACATTGATGTTGTGCCCATTGATGCTTTTTACGCATTACGGCTGTCGCAGCTGGGAGTGTCCTCATTCAGGCTAACCTGGTGGGACACTAACTAGACTAAGTTAATACTGGGATTGTGTCCATTGATTTTGTAACATTACGGCTATCACAGTTAGCTGAGTGTCCTCGCTCAGGCTAACTGGTGGGACACCACTATTTACAAGCGACAGTCCTAGTGAGGAGTGTCCTCGCTCCCCTCTCACTGTAAAAACTGTTTTGTTGGTCTGTTTCCACAGTAGCAGAGTGCTCTCGCTCAGGCTAACTGGTGGGTCACCAATATCCACAGCGACTGTCCAAGTGAAGAGAGTGTCCGAAAGGATCACTCTCCTCTGACTGCCCCCTGCCTGTTCTCTCAACATTCAGCAGAGCGCTCCCGCTCAGACTGATTTGGAATTCCGCATCAACTAGTGGGACAAGGGTTCCACCAGAATCGCGGCCATGTTAAACTCTCCCGGCTGTAGGACCTGTATAGCTCCTCTTCAGCCTGAGGACGGGCCTGACCTCTTGCCTTAGCCTCGAGCATCTGAGGGAGGGCCTCTCGGAGAACCCAGGCAGGACCTGCGGCATCACGCCTTGAGCAGTAAGGTCTGCTAGGCTGGCCGAAGTGGAACACCTGATGCGTGAGGTCTACCTCCCCCTGTCAGGGCAGCTGAATCCAGCCCAACCTACCCTGATCATTTGTATGGCGCTGGCACGCCTACAGTGGGATACACAGCAGCTGGAACTTCCACCTGTGAGTGCCTTCTTCAGGCGCCTTCCCGCCCTCACCGCCTTTTCTGTTCCTCCCTCCGAGGAATATCTGAGGGAGTTGCATGCATGCTGGAGAGACACCAGCCTTGCATCAGATGGCTAACCCTGACGGCCATGCAGGAGGTGGCAAAATTTGGCCTTGCACATATGCCAGCCATTTAGCCGACTATTCATCATAGTTTCCCCTGAGGAGACTCTGAGGCCCGATGCCAGGTGCCCTCAACCCAACGTCGGGTCAAAGATGACCTGCTATCCAGGGCTTATGGCACAGCAGGGCTGTGCACCGTATCGACAACTCCCCCTCCCACCTCATGCTTGCCCTCGCAGCTTGTCTGCAGCACGCTACTTCGACGCTTCTGCCTCCAGCCTCAGTGATGCTTCATTGCAGGCGTTTGCGCTCATGTCGAGGGAACTTGGACGTATGATGTCCACGCTGGTCCAGACTCGCTGCCAGGTTGGCTATCAAGCCACCCACTAGCTATAGTCACCCCTATCTGAGACATGTAGGAGGACCCTCTGTACTGTCCCAGTGGAACCTGGTGAGCTGTTCGAGTCAGCTGCTATACAGGCGCTTCAGCGAACTGTTGAAGCTAGCCAGACCAGGCAGCAGTTCTCTGGTCTTCGCAGGGACATGCCTGCACCCCGCAGACCTAGGGGTCCCACTTTGGCCCCACAAGGCCGTTTTTTTCAGCCTCCAGCTTACCCTAGTAGCCACCACATGCCTCAGCGTCCTGCTGAGAGGCTGGGCCGCTACCCATACAACCTCCGAACTTGGGGACGAAGAGTCGCCCCCCAAAACCCTCCAGAGGCAGGGGGACCAGGAGATGTCTCTGGGCCGGCTGTCGGGGTTTCTCCTCCCAGCAGCAGATTTCCAAGGGAGAGCGGTTCACGTCTATCGACGCCTATTCCCATGTTCCCATGGTGCATCACCACAGGCAGTTTCTACGTTTCGCCTTTTAAGGCCGCCACTTTCAGTCCAGGGTGCTTCCATTCGGACTCTCCCATCTCCCCATGGGTGTTCACAAGGTGTGTTACTGCTGTCCTTTCCCCCTGCAATCACAGGGCGTGAACATACTGCCGTACTTAGATGACTGGCTGACCTGGGCGCCATCCCGAAGCATGTGCTTGTCCGGTTGGACAACACCTCTGCTGTGATTTCACATAAACTATCAATGGGGCACCAGATCTGCAGAAGTTGCTACGGGGATCACCGTGCTCTTCTGTCTTGGGAAGCCCCTTGCCTGACCAGCCTGTGGGCAATGTACCCACCAGGAGAACGGAACCAGGTTGTGGTTTTCCTGTTCCGTCACAAGCCTCCACCGTGAGAGTGGCGGCTGCATCCAGACGTGTCGACCCACTGCCCCCACTGGGTCTCCCTGATGGAGAGGACCAGTCCTCTGGATCAAGATGCCCTGGCTCACACGTGGCCAGAGGATCTTCTTTATGCCTTTCCACCAGTCCCTCTGACTTTGCTAAACGCTTGTCAGAGTTCTTCCCCGACAGGAGGGATCTCCTGGCGCAACTAGAAGGTCGAATTTGGCAATCCAATCCCTGCCGCTTTCAACTATGGTTCACGGGAGGGCCCGACCGGATGCTGAGTGGCTGCATAGAACCAGTCAGACTGACTATTCTGAATGCCAGCGCGATCTACCTGCCTGCAGTACAAAAACAGGTGGAAGCTGTTCTCTGACTGGTGTGCGGCTCAGAACATGGTCCCAGTACAGCGCCCCGTGCTGCTGTACTGAGTTTCTACAGTCCCTCCTAGATAAGGGCCAGCCTCCCTCTACCCTCGGAGTATACGTGGCCGCTATTTCGGGGCAGCATACTAATGTCGAAAATGACACAGGAGACAGCCACGGACTGGTGTCCCTCTTCCTAAAAAAAAAAAAAAAAAAGGGGCTCTGCGATTGCGTCCCACGAGCACCCCGAAGGCCCCTGCATGGGACCTACCCTTGGTACTGGACACCTTATGCTTGTCTCCTTTTGAACCCCTGGCACAGGCGGAGCCGAGATGGCTATTGGCCAAAACGTTTTTTCTCCTTGCTGTCAATTCAGCTCAATGTGGGGCCGGGCTGCATGCCCTGTCAGTGAAAGAATCATGTCTGAGGTGGAACTCAAAGGGCTTGGATGTCACTTTGTGGCCTAATGCAGTATTTTCTCCCAAAGGTGTTGATACGTTCACATATCAACCAGCCTTATGTGGAAGCCACCGCCTGCATACGGAGCAGCTCTTTGTCAGTTATGGTGAGCCTAAGAAGGGCTGTGCTCCTTCTAAAAGGAAAAACAGTGCCTATCCCACTGGGTAGTGGAGGCCATTGCCTATACATACAAGGCGAGTGACTGCGCTCGGCCATCCGGGGTGAAGGGTCACTCTACCGAGAGTGTCCCCATGCCAAGGGCAGCCCTGAGAGATGTGCCTGTGGAGGATATATGTGCTACGGCCTCATGGGCATCACCGAGCAAATTCACCAAACACTACAGAGTTAACATTGCCACCCCTCACCCACTGGGGAGGGCTCTTTGGCCAATTTTCTCTGCCGGAGCTATACGAGGTAGTTACTGTGATTCCTCGTGACTCTTTTGGTATAAGTCATCCAGTGTGAAGCACTGCCTCTGGCGGTCATCCAGGATTCATAGAACCGTAGTTACATTCGTAACTTTCGGTAGACCATGATGTCTACACAACTTGGCTTGAAAAAACTCTACTTCCTCAGGTGATTGGTCAGTGTTTGTCACTGTTATTTAATCATATCCTTGCTTGGTCACATTTGGAGAACATGCATAGTACTATTAAATGACTCTCCCACAATGTCCTATAAGCTTTATTACAACAACCACATAATATAACCACATTGTGTAAGCTCCGCCCCACTGAGTTCAGAATCCCTCTCGGGCACTGCATTTACAATCTCTCACATCTGAACTCTCCCTGACTCAGCAGGTTAAGAGTTGTGTTTCAACTACAGTAGCTCTAACATGAAGGAGCAGTGACTTACCTTCCAGTTTGGCGTACTCCGACAGGCGTTGGTAGTTGACCAGAGCTGCCTGCTCCAGACACTTACGGATCACAGCCTTGACTTCCTCTTGTGGAACCGAAGTAACAATATCTTTCATCAGGACCTACAAAGAAAAGACACGGCATGAGTTTGTATTATCAGTGTACGGCAAATATATATCATCGCAAGACAAATGATGACAAATGTCAACTGGAACAAGTATGTTTGACTGAAAGACAATTCTAGCATCAGAAGGAAGTTCTGCTGCACATCAGGAGATATCATCAACTTTAAGAGGATAGAGAAAGAAGCGTTTTAAAAGGGAAACTAAAGGGAACGGAAGAACAATTCTGTCCAGCTGTAAAAGTGACTCACCCTCTCAAGCAACGACAAAGTTGCTTTTAGCGCTCCCTCTGGCCGTCCAAATGGAAAGCAGTACCTACAGTATGGAGGCCACAGATTGGATTTACATGTGAACCCTCAGCAGTCCAGTTTGGCATGAGATCAGCAAATGGTGCTTGTGCATGGTTTCTACCTGAAGTGTGTAATCTGGTTCTCCAGAAGCACCCGTAGCCTCTCCTTGATCTCCTCAAAGTGCTCCTTCTCTTCCACGGTTACCGTGCCAATACCATCAGGCCTGAAAGACAACAGCAGTTACAAGCAATTAAAGGTTTTGCTGTGTTGCCAGGCAGCCTGGGGAATGAAGAAGAGCACCAACTGACACAAGAGAGACTTTCAACCCTGATGATGAAGTTTGTATATCATTTTGGGTATCAATGTTACAAATACAAGTAAAAGACTTGAAACTAGAGATTGAGACCATAAACTCATGTTTACAATGTTTACTGAGGTAATAAATCAAGAGAGAATTAGAGTCATTTTCTCATAGACTTCTATACAACCAGAGGAGTCGCCCCCTGGTGGACACTAGAGAGAATGCAGGTTTGATGCACTTCTGCAATGACTTTACTATTCAGAACTGGAGGGTGCCACCTCTGTAAGAAACAAGATACAAACGAGCTCCACAGCCAGGACTCAGCCCCACAGGGTTAGAGTTCAAGTCCAGGATCTCAGTATTTAGCTCTTATCTTAGGGTGCCTTCACATTGGTAGTTTAGTCCAAATCTGGGATTAGTTCACCTAAAAATCTGGCAATAGGACTCTTTTCCTGAACTTGGGTTTGGACCAAGAAATTGGACCTGATTCCACCTGTATGAAAATGTCTTAGACAGGTTCCACAGAATACAACATCATTACTGCAATGGCATTCTTGAATGGTCAGCTGTTGATCTGTTGGTAAGTCTAGAAAATGCCTTGTTGATGTTTCTGCAGAGAATGCTGTAATGCAGAGCTGAACATCGTTCTCAGTTTCTCCTGTGTTAACGGCATAACCAGTCCTCATATAGAGCCAGATTTGATTAAATGTAACAACATGCGTTTTATGAGACATTCTGGGACATAACCCAAACCACAAAAAACAACTTCTTGCAGGTATTGGCAACAGAGACATGCAGATATAAGAGTGATGGACTCTGAGGTGCTGACTCTCATCATTACAGTAAACGTGATCAACAGCAATTAAAAAGGCAGCGTGCTTTATGATAAATACAAGCAGTGAGAATGCATAGCTTGCTCTGTACTACATCTCTGTACACACACACACACACACACACACACACACACAGTGTCAAAGAGACCATCAGTCAATTCAAATGACTGTATTTGAATGGCAAGCATGCCAAATTTCATAATGCAAAATTACTTTACGGGCTATGCTCTGCTGAAACAAATTACCATTGTTATACCATGTTATTATTATTATTTCAATATACTATACAGTGTAATGCTATTACAGTTATTCAAGCAGGTGTGTGTGTGTGTGTGTGTGTGTGTGTGTGTGTGTGTGTGTGTGTGCGTGTGTATTTGTGTGTGTGTTTGTGTGTGTGCATGCAATGTGTTTATCGCTTCTGACATGGTTGGGTCTGGGTGGAGTGTGAGCAGAGTGCATGTGACAGAAGAGACGTTGGACTGGTGGCCATGACAGCATGATGAGAAGCAGGAGACATGACACTCTCCTCTCTCTACCCTCTCAACCCCCCCCCCCCCCCCCC
>NW_022280129.1:910936-919887 GCF_004355925.1 Anarrhichthys ocellatus
TGTGTGTGTGTGTGTGTGTGTGTGGTGGTGGTGGTGGGGGGGGGGGGGGGTATATTTGCTGCACTGCTCCACACTTGCTTGTTAGATTTCAAGAAGTACCAATTTGCTGAGCATCAGCGATTATCTCCTCCTCACTTCTGAGCACTGACACTGTCAGTGTGTCACAGCCACCTGTAGGGCTCTGCTGCTGAACATCATGAGGCTGAGGAGGAGCGCAAGTGCACGAGTCTGTAGACTGGCAAACTCAGAACCCATTGGCTATTGGTCTGAGGATGATGAGCCTCGAGAGCACACGTGTCAAACGCAAGGCCCGCGGGCGAATCCGGCCTGCCACGTTATTTTATGTGGCCCGCGAATCCACCAGCAAAAAAAAAACAAAAAAAACTTTTTTTTTTTTTTTTTTTTTTGGAAAAAAAAAGGTAGACTCTCTCTGGTCTCTCTGGTCTCTCTCTGGTCTATCTCTGGTCTCTCTGCTCTCTCTGGTCTCTCTCTGCTCTCTCTGGTCTCTCTCTGGTCTCTCTCTGGTCTCTCTGGTCTCTCTCTGGTCGCTCTCTGCTCTCTCTGCTCTCTCTGGTCTCTCTGGTCTCTCTCTGGTCGCTCTCTGCTCTCTCTGGTCTCTCTCTGGTCTCTCTGCTCTCTCTCTGGTCGCTCTCTGCTCTCTCTGGTGTCTCTGGTCTCTCTCTGGTCTCTCTGGTCTCTCTCTGGTCTCTCTGGACTCTCTGGTCTCTCTCTGGTCGCTCTCTGCTCTCTCTGGTCTCTCTGGTCTCTCTCTGGTCTCTCTGCTCTCTCTGGTCTCTCTCTGCTCTCTCTGCTCTCTCTGCTCTCTCCCTGGTCTCTCCCTGGTCTCTCTCTGGTCTCTCTCTTGTCTCTCTCTGCTCTCTCACTGGTCTCTCTCTGGTCTCTCCCTGGTCTCTCTGCTCTCTCTGCTCTCTCTGCTCTCTCTCTGCTCTCTCCCTGGTCTCTCTGGTCTCTCTGCTCTCTCCCTGGTCTCTCTGGTCTCTCTGGTCTCTCTCTTCTCTCTCTCTGGTCTCTCCCTGGTCTCTCTCCGGTCTCTCCCTGGTCTCTCTGGTCTCTCTGCTCTCTCTGCTCTCTCTAGTCTCTCTAGTCTCTCTGCTCTCTCTCTCTGGTCTCTCTCTGGTCTCTCTGGTCTCTCTCTGGTCTCTCTCTGGTCTCTCTCTGGTCTCTCCCTGGTCTCTCTGTTCTCTCTGCTCTCTCTCTGCTCTCTCTGCTCTCTCTAGTATCTCTGCTCTCTCTCTCTGGTCTCTCTCTGCTCTCTCTCTGGTCTCTCTGCTCTCTCTGGTCTCTCTGGTCTCTCGTCTCTCTCTGCTCTCTCTGCTCTCTCTCTGGTCTCTCTGCTCTCTCTCTGGTCTCTCTCTGGTCTCTCTCTCTGGTCTCTCTCTCTGGTCTCTCTCTCTGGTCTCTCTCTCTGGTCTCTCTCTGCTCTCTCTGGTCTCTCTGSTCTCTCTCTGCTCTCTCTCTGCTCTCTCTCTGCTCTCTCTGGTCTCTCTCTGGTCTCTCTCTGGTCTCTCTCTGGTGTCTCTCTGGTGTCTCTCTGGTCTCTCTCTGGTCTCTCTGGTCTCTCTCTGGTCTCTCTCTGGTCTCTCGTCTCTCTCTGGTCTCTCTGGTCTCTCTGGTCTCTCTGGTCTCTCTGCTCTCTCTGCTCTCTCTGCTCTCTCTCTGCTCTCTCTCTGCTCTCTCTCTGCTCTCTCTGGTCTCTCTCTGGTCTCTCTGGGCTCTCTGCTCTCTCTGGTCTCTCTGGACGAGTCCCGTAAAGGATCAAAATGTAATAATTCATAATTAATAATTGGTTTTAGGTCCAGGGTCCAGATACAACAGCTTCTGGGTCCGGAACCAGATCACGGTCCGCCTATTAGTGACCCCTGTGACGACTATAGACGTTATCGGCAAAAAGCCTTAAACCAACGACCACTATGACAAGGAGGGATTGTCATTTTCTGTAAACTCATATTATTCATGGACTACTTTATCGACTTTTTCACAAGCCCTGTAAAGAAAACAAGTTTCGTATCAAATGCATTAGAAAGAAACGAAGGTTGAATATCCTGTAAACAAATTGATGAAGATTTGTAAGACCCCCTATTTCTAAAGTATTTAAAAACAAATTGGTCTTTGTATAATCCTCTGACATGTAAATAGTGTTTTTATCACCGAACTATTTGTGACAGTCACGTGATCGCGTGCGCGCCAAGGTGCCAGTGTTGCCTACTTGGCGACTTTCTCGCTAAATCGTCGACTTTCCAAACCCTCATGGCGACTTCTTTTGTCAAAAGCTACTAGCGACAAATCTAGCTACTTTTTCTGGTGTTGTTGGAGACTTTTCTGGTGTTTTGACTCTGACGTGAAAGCACGTACCGTTCGGCACGCGGGAGCTGCCGTGAGCCCCTCCGCCGCTTCAAAGCACTCAAAGGTGATTAGTGTCACAGTAGCCCCTCGCGCCGCAGTCCCAGCTGCAGAAAGAGGAGACCCACACTCTCCGTGTCCAGACTGCAAATGAATCGCGCAAGCGTAAAGCCGCCACTGTTCCCGCCTCTCTCCTACAGCACTCATTACAATTATGCAAATTAGGCGATGACGTCATTTAGCGACTTCTAGCGATTTTTAGGACAGCCAATAGCTACTTTCCTTACTGAGGAGTTGGCAACACTGCAAGGTACATGAATTCAGAGGTGCACGACCAAACGCGCGACCACTTGCGTCCCACAAGCCGGCCGTGATTACACACCTCGTGCCAGATTCACTTCGGCGAGTATTAACTAAGCTTGAGTGTTTGGTCCCAGTGTGACTACTTTTATATGAAAATAAGTTTACATTTTGCGATAGCCTTTGTTTAGTGCCTGGTGATCGTATGCATTAGAAATACATTCGTGTACACAAGCCTGACCTAAAACATGCGAGAGGAATTATGACAAAGATTCACAGTAAAAAGCCGCCTCACCTCTCACATTGTGACAGGAAATAAAAGAGGGAGATTTCACACTAATTAAGTCCTGCAGGGCTCTATCTCTCCCTTTTTTTTCATCCAGCCGAGCGTTGTTTCTTGGCAGCTTCCTCATGTTTGCTTGACCTCATGACTTCACAGCTCCGATGACGACAACAAGCAAATGAGCCATCAGTGACAGACAGACAGCGAGCCAGCAACACGTTCACGTCTCCTTTAAATAGGCAGGGACACCACATCAAGTCATCAAGGTAGAGAACCATGTGACATGTCTGCGTTAGGAATGTCCTGCAACTTCAATTTAAAAAATCCCAAACTGCAGCTTTAACTGGAAACGACTGAATAATTCGGAAAATTCAGCAATTTTCTCATCAAAAATGTAAAATCTGACTCCACTTTCTCAAAGCGGAATAATTGCTGGCTGTCATTTGAAAATGATTGTAAATAAGGTGAATCATTAAGAAATAAATATATAGAAAAAGTGGTTCGTTGCTGCTCTAAACCAGTCCAAAAACAATTGAGGTTATTTGCCAAACATCACAAACATTCTCACTGGTTGTTGAGATTGCGTTCCACTCACTGTAAACCATAGCGTGTAGCTGTAGAAGCTGTAATATAGCTTCAGTTCAAACATGACTAAATGATTCTTTCTTTTAGATGAAATAAAGAGCAGCTGATATTTCATCCGTTTATTTTAAAGCCATTTCCTAACAAACAGTGGATCTAAATGGAGTCGACATTTAGCTGGACAGAAGTCAAATCCTGACACTTTAGCAGGCGACCGCGCAACCGAGTCCAACTCGGAGCACCAACGCCTCCAGGCCAGCAGGCTATTAGGAGGCAGGGGTGGGGGTGGGGTGTGTGTGTGTGTTTGTTTGGGTGGTCTGGGAGAGGTGTGTGCACTGGGGCACACGCAGCAGCGTAGGCAGCGGAGACATTCGGCCATCACACATGACAACCTGTCAACCTGTCATGCCTCGACCTCCAGGCGCGGCGGCTGGACTGGCAGAGCAGGCTGTGTGTGATGTGTGGGTACGCGGATAAATAGGACTCATTATTTTGGGATTTTATGAAAGAAGAAATTTGAATTTAGACCTTAATTCACATGGATGTGTATTTATTTTCATCATGAATAATAAACTGTGCGTTATAATGAACTCCGTCCTCTGGCAGCAATAAAGAACTTTTTGATGGCTGAGTTCAAACCAAAGACCGACAGTCTCCCTGACCTTTGCCGGAGTGGCCCTCATCTATCTTTGTTACGCATCAGCCGGAGACGGCCGACTGTGATGTTGACAGATGTGATGTCCGAGCACATCACAGCAGATTAGACGAGAGGTAAATACTGCAACTTAGATAACAGGGTGCATACTGGAACCAAGGCCACATGACTCCTGTGCTGAGCGCTAACAGAGCCACTGTCGAACCAGACGCTTACGTTGTAAGGAACAGTCAGTAGCATTTAGAGGGATTTATTGGCAGAAATAGAATATCATATTCATGAACATGTTTTCTTTGATGTATTATCGCTTAGAATGAGCCATTAATATCTACGTAGGGAGCAGGTCCTCTTCACAGAGTCTGATATGTTGCACCGACATGTTTCTATGGTAGCCCAAAATGGACAAACCAAACACTCGCTCTAGATAGGCCATTCACGCTCTTGCGTCCACCACCATAGTTCTCCTACAGTTGACACACAGGAGAAGTTTCAGTTGGTTGCTTACCTCTAGATGCCACCAAATCCTACGCACTGGCCCTTTAAGGGAAAACGCAAGAGTTGACATGGAGGCAGTGGTAGGAGTTTAGTTTTAGTATTTTAAAAGGAACAATCACATATGAATGTTCAATTGGTAGTTTTAGTTTTAGTTTCTATCCATGTATTTATGCCGTTGGGTTGCCATCGGAATCATTTATAACCGCTGTGAATTTAAGCTTTCCTCCAAAAAGGATCAAGCTGCTAACTTTGACGTATCAGGTTTAAAGCCCACAGGCAGTACAACATCTGTATGTGTATCCTTCAAGTGTAAATTAGAAGTCAATCTCAGACTGTTTAATCAGGATTCAGATTTGTCAGATAGGTTGGAAACTCTGTATTTGTGCATATTATCTATTCCTCTGTCCCCTGGTTTGCAGAGCTACTTCCTGGGACCATGTGCTTGCTGTAGATGTGTGTACAAGTCCTCTAACAGACAATCCAGATGCATTCATTTTGCCCTAATTTCTCTTTAGTGGTTTAAATAACCGGGTTAAACAACCTGCCTGACCATTTGTGTTGTTGGAAAACTGTGACTAGCAATGCTGCTGCATCTCCAGACCTCAGCGACGAGTCAGGGATGATGGTTACATTTTGTAAAGAAGACGTTTCTGTTTTCCTCTTTATTCAGACTGTGCCACACAGACCAGGAGGTTACTTACCTTCTAGTTCCTGAGAAAATTGGGGACCTGAAGTCCTTTTTCTTCATAAACTCAATGATTTTGAGTTCTCTCTTAGCAGTTTGGGCAGGAAGCTCAGGAGCAGAGAGGAACAGGGCTCGTTCGAGTTCGGCCTCAGATACTGGCCAGTTTAGCAACTCAGACACACGCTGACTAGGTGTGGTTGTGTGGACGTGCAGGGATTTGGGAACAGTGAGGAGAAGGTCAGTTTGTGAGAGTGAACAAGGTAAAGAGGTTATACAGGAAAAATAGACAAGAGAGAGAGGAAAAGTCAACGTGCTAACAACATGCAAACAACATGCTAACAACATGCTAACAACATGCAAAATGAAAACAAATCAAAGCATTTCACTTAAAAGCATAAGAAACAGAGAGGGGCTCACATATTGCATTCTATAGCTGCCTGTATATGTGGACTGGCCTGCTTGTCATTCATCTGTCATCATTTTCCTGTTCCAACATCAGTTTTGACAATAAAATAAATTGCATTTTGTGTCGTAATCAATTTAGCTTTCAAGGCTAGCTATCGGCTGTGTGTAAAGTGGAGGACGTGGGACTAGCAGCACCTTGATGTGTACCTGTTTCCATGGACATGGGAGGCACAGAAGGCGAAGCTGTAGTGCAGCAGGGTGGGGTCGATCATGGCTCCGTTCTCCGCCCTCTCCAGCAGATCGCTCAGGTAACATAAATGCCGATGGCAGCCTCGAACGCCGTAGCGAGCGCAGTACTCATCTAAGACAAACACCTGACCGGGACTGAACCAGCCCTGTGGGTAACACACACAAACACTGCTGAGTGAGGCAAACAGATGTTGGTACACACATACAGACATCATACAAGACTGCAAGCCAGGCAGCATGCTTCATCATTCTGGTATCTTTACCTGTAGACTCCGCCTCTGAATGAAGGCAATCGTTGCCATGCTTTATTAACCTGACTGTTACCACAGTCCTGTCTGTGTCTAATCTACAGACAACAGACATTACTATACATGGAGCTGGACTAGGTCCGTCCTTCAAACTAAGGCTACATCCACGCTAGTAAGTTTGAACATGTATAACTTTTGCCATGCAAACTTATGCATCCACACTACCCCGGCATTCTATAACCCCTAAAACTGAGACGCTTGAAAACTTTTCTGATGCTGTTTTTGTGTGAAAGCTCTGGGGTTGCGTTTTGCTCTGGACAGCCAGAAACAGAGACTTTTGAGGCAGACACCTTTGAATTGGTTGAATTGGTAACACTTTTTGGAAGAAACAACTAACACCAGCCGTGGTTATCATTCAACCTTGTTGTCTCTGCTAGCCACTGTCTATTATACTACTACTACCTACATGTGCAGGAGGCAAGCAGTGGCGTTATCAGCCCTATGGAGCACACTTTGTTCCTCACAACTATAATGAAGTTCACAAAGAAACTGTAAACAAACAAAGCATGAATGCTGTTCTCCAGTACAAGCTACGAGTGTGAGAACAGACAACAACTAAATCAAGGGGAAACCAGTCATCTTCACTCATAATGTAGCAAAACTTTGATTTGTTTTGTTCATTTTTTAAAGTAAATTTGAATTGTGTGAGAGAATGATAGAACAAGACCTATACGCTGCCTTGTATTGTTTGGATTTGTTTTCCCCACCAGTCAGTGTGAGTGAGTGTGTGTGTGTGTGTGGGGGGAATAGAGCAAGAACAATAATACTCATTTGTATTTTCTGTATCTAAGCAACCACCTGCTTCCTGTTTACACTGGCATGCTCAGTGTACATGAACGGTCATGTTATATGCGTTTTGAGTTTCTCTCGGTTACATTACGAGGTCTTTCCTTACTAGGCAGGAGTAGGAGTCGTTGAGTCTGTGGTCCAAGGTGAGGCGCTGTACCAGCTCAAACAGCGAGCCGTGGTCAAAGTTACAGGGGTTGGCTGAAATAAACTCGTCCATGCCGTGCTTCTGGGCTCGGTCAGCATCTATGCACACCCATCCAATGAGGGCCGGACAGGGAGAGAGAGAGACAAAAACGGGGGCAAATATCAGTGCTGGAAGAAAAAAAACGGAAGAAAATAAACTGTGGCATTCAATTTATTCTTATGTGGAACACAAATTGAAACAAATAATCCTATGAAGTGCCAACAATACCGCAATGCTGAACGCACAACAAAGGACGTCAACTGCAAATTCAAGTTAAATCAAGTAATTGTTCAATCTCTGACAAGTATAAAAATACACCAAAGCCCTTTATTATAGGTAAAGAAATGTTTTCATGTAACAGCATTATTTAGCTTTTTGTTTTTAAAGGGCCAAATAGTTATTAGGTTATGTGTCCAGCATTGACTCCAATATGGGCCCTTCATGAGGGTTGCCAGTTTTGTTGCCAGGAGGTGACTGCTGATCTGGAGGTTGATGGTTAGTTCTGTGGGTCATGTTTATGTTGAATTCATGCACAGTCAGACATTCACATCTAATCACGTCAATTTGGATCATTGTAGCTCTAAAAATCTTCTCAAGTTTAAGTCTTTTCCGCTGTCTTAAGCCCTTTAGACACTGGTGTCGTAACAACTAAAAAACACAAAGATGCGAAATACTTGCCTGCAAATGATATGTGTCTAGGGCCTTTACTGTGAAAGGGAAGAACAGAAGGAATGGATCTGGTAGGCGCTGCCTTTGTCAAGGTTGTAAAGTTTCTGTGTCTCGGTGTTGCTGTTTCATAAATATAGGTGCAACTCAACCCGTTCCACACATCATGATTGGTTGTTTAAATTCTGTTGCTTTTTCGCTACATAATATATATTTATTAGTGCTGGGCAATGATTACAATTCAAATGAATTCAAAAGTAGTGTATTGCGCACTTTTATTTTTAAAGTACTGCTATATGAACAAAAGGTTTGTAAACACTTTAAACACATCAGGTTCTTGTTAACAGCAGTATTCCCTTTACACAGTAGCAGTTATAATACAATTATAATGATTCTGATAATAGATATTCAGCCGGTGTTCACAACTTTATCTTCATGTGTGTAAGAGATGCAATTTGAAATATTCACCTCGAAAACTGTAAACCTATCTACGTCATGTTTTTATGTTTGTTAAATTCTCAGTAGCGATAACTAAATGATGCTTATTATACATATTACAAGCAAAACACTAAACTCTAAAAAAGTAATATAAATAAATCATTTATTTTTTGCTTTTTTGGTATTGTGGTCAGACACATATGCAACGCTGATTACCGTAATATGCGTGGTATTTGTTATAAATGTACGTTGGTACATAGAGCGTGATAAGAAGCTGTACATGGAGGGACTTAGGACCCAGGGGAATGTAGGTGAAGGAAACAGGAAGAGACGGAAGAGACGCCACACAAACAGCTGTTCACCGCTCACTGCTGGCCAGTCGGCCGGCCGGTTGTTGTGTTAAAAATGTCCACTTAATAATAAAAACAAAACTGCGTTAACGCGCGATAAAATAATTGTCGGCGTTAATTAATGAATGCATTATCGTGATAATAACATGTTAACTTTCCCAGCACTAATATGTATATATATATATATATATATATATGTAT
>NW_022280129.1:924887-930945 GCF_004355925.1 Anarrhichthys ocellatus
AAAAAAAAAGGTGCAAAAAGCTTAATAATTCAAAAAGTTTAAAGATTAGAAATATGAAAAGATATAGCAGACATGAGCTGAAAGAGCTGAACATTTTGATAGTTGAATGGTTTCTGTAGCTTAAAATATGAAGGAGCAGAAGTTTCAATGAAAGGTACGGAAGAAATATAAAAAGAGGAATAGAGATTCGAAGAACAATAGTTGGAATGCTTAACAGCATTCCAACAATTAAAAACCCCAATCACAAACAGCAGTGACACTAGGCTATATCTAATAAAAAGTGGAAGGGCAGATTTTGAAATTCGATCATGAGGAGATGAAAATCAGTGATAATCAAAATGCCGGGAAGAGTGCAGAGAGGGGGAGGAAAATCAAATACTCTGTCAATCATCAAATCTTATACGATATATAATATGTCATTTTAATCGTTAGACAGTGAAATATCAGTGTGTGTTGTTGCCAGATTGAGAGTAGGAAACACTCTGCACTGCCACACGGTGTGTGTGCACAGCCCAATTGGTTTACACAGGCAGTAGTGAGAGCATCACCGAGTTATTTCCCCGAGTGGACTCATTAAAGGTCTTGTGCCTGTAATTGTATTAGCCAATAGAAGAGAAGCCTTCAGAATCTGGAGTTGCTATACATAATGGACCTTTACAAGACTAAGTCTAAGTCTACTGCCTTATAAAACAGAATTTTGCATTGATCGCTAATGGGCCAGTTACATGTTAACCCACACACCTCAGCTCGGCAGCTCAAGAGTAACCAAGGTCCAGAGCTGTGTTACCCTAACACAATCCAACGGCCGCCTCACAACACGCTCCCCATTTCTAATGCCACTTCACTGCAGTGTCGGTGGCCCCAGCCCCCTGGTGGGGCCACTAATTAATCTCTGTCCTGAACATCTCCAAATGAGCAGAGGATATTGTGTGGCCCCACACTAATCTCAATCTGCAAAATAGGAGGATTAAATCAAATTTGACAAGTGATTTTCACTTGCTTTCCTGGTGGTGGTGTGTTATAATTAGACCAAGGTGCTATAGGGATTGGGGGTGCTGGGGGCTGTGAATCCATACAAACCTACAGACTGACCCCCCACCGGCACTGAGGTTCTGCGAGGAGGATGTGAGTCGGCTCTTCCACAGACAGAAGATCAGGAAGGCACCAGGCCCAGACGGTGTGTCACCCTCCTGCCTGAAAGTCTGTGCTGACCAGCTGGCCCCCATCTTCACACAGATCTTCAACTGATCACTGGAGCTCTGTGAAGTACCCTCCTGCTTCAAACGATCCACGATCATCCCGGTCCCCAAGAAATCCTCCATCACAGGATTGAATGACTACAGGCCCGTCGCGCTGACGTCTGTGGTCATGAAATCCTTTGAGAAACTGGTGTTGACCCATCTGAAGGACATCACAGGGCCCCTGCTGGACCCCCTGCAGTTTGCATACCGTGCAAACAGGTCGGTGGATGATGCAGTCAGTATGGGACTGCACTACATGCTGCAACACCTCGACTCCCCAGGGTCATATGCAAGGGTTCCGTTTGTGGACTTCAGCTCAGCGTTCAACACCATCATCCCAGCAATACTCCAACCCAAACTCTCCCAGCTCACTGTGCCAGCCTCCACCTGCCAGTGGATCACTAACTTCCTGACTGACAGGATGCAGCAGGTGAGGCTGGGAAAAATCACATCTAGCACCCGGACTATCAGCACTGGCGCCCCCCAGGGTTGTGTGCTCTCCCCACTGCTCTTCTCCCTCTACACCAACGACTGCACCTCAGAGGACCCAACGGTCAAGCTCCTGAAGTTCGCACACGACACAACGGTCATCGGCCTCATCAGGGACGGTGATGAGTCTGCGTACAGGCGGGAGGTTGAACAGCTGGTCCTCTGGTGTGATCAGAACAACCTGGAGCTAAACAAGCTCAAAACTGTAGAGATGACAGTGGACTTCAGGAGGAGCCCCCCAACACTGCCCCCCCTCACCATACTCAACAGCACTGTGTCTGTGGTGGAGACCGTCAGGTTTCTGGGATCCACAATCTCCCAGGACCTGAAGTGGGCCTCCAACATCAACACCATCCGGAAAAAGGCACAGCAGAGGTTGTACTTCCTGCGCCAGCTCAAGAAGTTCAACCTGCCTCAGGAGCTGCTGATTCTGTTCTACTCAGCCATCATCCAGTCTGTTCTCTGCTCCTCTATCACTGTGTGGTTCGGATCAGCCACCAAACAGGACAGAAACAGACAACAACAGATTGTCAGGTCTGCAGAGAGGATCATTGGTTCAAGCCTGTCCTCCATCCTGGACTTGTTCACCTCCAGAGTCAGGAAACGGGCTGGAAAGATCTCTGCAGACCCCTCACACCCTGGACACAAGCTGTTCCAACTCCTCCCCTCTGGCACTACAGGGCTCTGTACGCCAAAACCACCAGACACAGGAACAGCTTCTTTCCACTGGCCATCACTCTCATGAACAATAAATAAGTTATACTGCACTATTACCACCAGGTTTATGTTCACATGTATATATATATACAGTATACACTTTTTCTCTTGAATATATATTTATACTTATATTGTATATAGCTAAATGTCTATACCTACATCCGTTCTACTTTTTTGCTGCCCTTTTTTATTCTTTACATATATATTGTCTTGTTTATTGTAAATTTGTGTTTGTACATTGAGAGCGGAGTGGAAACCGGAGACAAAATCCATGTATGCGTAAGCATACATGGCCAATAAAGCTGATTCTGATTCTGACTGGTGGGGTACAAAGGGGAGGGGGCACCTGCTCTGTTTACACTTTCTTGGATTTTTGATTTACATGTCAATACCTTTGCAAACCTTATATAATGATGTGTTAAAATGCCGAGCCAATGTGGAACCTTCATGCTTTACAGCCCTGAAACTCAGAGTGTTGAAGTAGATGCTGACTAAAGACAAGGTCCTTTGTTTTGTCATAGAATGGTAACCTTACACTACAAATGATGCTCGATGGTCACTAGCATTACATTACCTTAAATCGGACCGCTAGTATACTAATAGATTAGACTCTTTAAAAAATCCAGGTACAATGCATTCATACAACTGAAACCGCACTGCATTTAATGTGCAATCAAAGCACTGATTTGTCTTTGTGCCACTGTTGTGTTCTAGTTCAGGTCCAGGGCACACAGCACGATATAGACATTCTGAGACCCCGACACCAACCAGTACTGCTTGCTATCCGGCACCAGCACAGATTGGTTTGTGAGCTATTTATGATTTTAAACCATGTAAGCATTATTTAAATGAAAAATTATTACATTTTTAGGAACACATTTTGACTCATGAAGGCAGCAGTGGGTGAGTGGATAAGAAAGGGATTGAGGACACAGCAGAAAGAGTGTGTTTCCTAAACTATAAACAAACAATGCCTTTATTTTTTCATTGCTGCAAAAGTATATTATAAGCAGTATAATCCATTCTGGCCCACACAGCAATAGAATAACACACGCCACAAGATATTATCTTTCAATAACTGCACAGCTCATCATAGATTCAATTCAACTTTGATCTTGAGTAGACAGTGGAGTGTGGACTGTCCCATCAGTCAGGACAAACCTGGGACACATGTGAATGAAGGTTGTACGGAGCTCCACAGCGATCAAGAGATTTGTCAGCCAAAGTCCTCTTCACTGCCCAGCGAAGGCTCCCTGGCTGTCAATCAACAACCAAAACAAAGAGCGGGATGCTGGGAGCTGATTGTGTCCCCTCAACAAGTCGTCCCCCCCACCCTCCCCCAACTATCTAAAAAGGTGACATTGTGGTGCCCCCTTGGTCTGTAGCTGGTGGCCTGTCAGGTCTGTTTGATGTGAGTGAGCGGGAGGGGAGGTGGGAGGGCTGGACAGTAACATGCAGTGACACTAGTCACCCTCGTCCATCTGGGCTGGGGAAGGACGGCCTTGACAATGATTGATAGCTGCTATTCATTTATAGATCCAGAGGAGACGAACGCTGTTGGTCCTGGGTTGGATGGTCAAAACCATTTGGGGCTATTTAGCACTTGGCTTGCTTTTTTTGTGGACTGATCATGAAACACATCTAGATCTTTCTGTCATTACGCTTGCCAAGATCCTCATTGATGCCCCAACACCTAAACCCTCCAGCCCACACCAATGCACACCTGATCATGAAGATACACTTGTCAAACTCAACACAACTGTATTCCGTTTGACAGCTGTCTCCTGAGTGAAAGTCCTGTTTGTGTGACCCATCCATTCACCCCGACCTCCTCCCTATGCGGTTTACATCGCTCTTTATACTACGTCACCTGACTTCCTCCTTGGCCCCGTCATAATCAGTACTACCAAGGTAGGCGTTGTCTTCTTTTCTCGTATTGGTGATCAACCATACGAATAAATGAAAGCAGCCTTCCAAAACTACTAGTAGGTGTAGCAGGCCGCCTCTAACCCACATCTATGAGGCTGATAACCACTGATAACACCTTGAAGGGCAGTAGAGCATCGGTGTGGTACCAGCGGCCTGATTTAAAGAATAGAAAAATCACATCAGACTGGAAATTGGTGTTTTCAGTTTTTATACTGACTTCAGTCTTCCCCTAACCTAAACCAAGTGATGTTGCCTTAAGGTAATCATATTGTAATAATCATAAAGCATTTGTGGACATTGTTGAAGAGAGAAAGAGAGAGAGGGAGAGACAGAGAGAGGGAGAGAGAGGGAGGGAGATGAAGATTTGACAGTGGGACATCCCGAAACCCTCACGGACTTCGCGAGAGCGCGCCTCAAAGTCCGTGAGTCTGTAAGGGGGGACATTGGGATTGGGCCTCTGTCTCTGTGTCTGTGTGGCTCCACCCCTGGTCTCCTCCCGGCTCCCTCCTGTGTCCCTGGGTACTTCTCAAGTCTCTTAATTGTCGTTTCCTCGCTCCTCGATTCTCGTTTGAACCGGAAGTTGTTTCTGCGCCGCCATATTGACGGCCGTTCCAAAGCTCTAATGTAGCTCTGAGAAGCGAGGATCGAGGAGAGAGAAGGGACCTCGGAGGAGCCATGAGAACAAACTTCCAGGAAGTCTTTTAACGGCCGACACGCCCCCTCATTGTTCATCAGTTATGTGATTGGACGCTGCAGCCGATCGGACTGACTGACTGGAGTTTAACACCAGAGTGAAGACAGATCACAGAATAAACTCAAGCTTCTCTTTGATTAGGTTTCTGATTCAACATCTGGTTTAAATAAATGTTCATTGTAGTCTGAACAACAAAATAGAACAGAAATTGAAATTTGACCCATCCCTGTACATAGGGAGCAGTAACAGGCGCCAGGGGTTCAGTGTCTTGCTCAGGGACATTTCGACACATGGCACGTCCCAGTCAAGGATCGAACCATTGACCCTGCGGTTACCAGACATCACTCTTAAGCCAGTGAGCCACAGTCACCCCATTAATTAATACTGTTATTACAGTGGTGATTACTGTGTCTTAGTCTTAGTTATTAGTATTGTTAGTTACTATTATTAAGTACAGTGGTGATTACTGTGTGTCTTTATTAGTTATTAGTATTATTAGTTACTATTATTAAGTACAGTGGTGATTACTGTGTGTGTTTATTAGTTATTAGTATTATTAGTTACTGTTATTAAGTACAGTGATGATTACTGTGTGTCTTTATTAGTTATTAATATTATTAGTTACTGTTATTAAGTACAGTGATGATTACTGTGTGTCTTTATTAGTTATTAATATTATTAGTTACTATTATTAAGTACAGTGGTGATTACTGTGTGTCTTTATTAGTTATTAGTATTATTAGTTACTGTTATTAAGTACAGTGGTGATTACTCTGTGTCTTTATTCGTTATTAGTATTGTTAGTTACTGTTGTTAAGTACAGTGATGATTACTGTGTGTCTTTATGAGTTATTAGTATTGTTAGTTGCTGTTATTAAGTACAGTGGTGATTACTGTGTGTCTTTATGAGTTATTAGTATTATTAGTTACTGTTATTAAGAACAGTGGTGATTACTGTGTCTTTATTAGTTATTAGTATTATTAGTTA
>NW_022280129.1:930955-938992 GCF_004355925.1 Anarrhichthys ocellatus
ACAGTGGTGATTACTGTGTCTTTATTAGTTATTAGTATTATTAGTTATTATTATTAAGTACAGTGGTGATTACTGTGTGTCTTCATTAGTTATTAGTATTATTAGTTATTATTATTAAGTACAGTGGTGATTACTGTGTGTCTTCATTAGTTATTAGTATTATTAGTTACTGTTATTAAGTACAGTGGTGATTACTGTGTCTTTATTAGTTATTAGTATTATTAGTTACTGTTATTAAGTACAGTGATGATTACTGTGTGTCTTTATTAGTTATTAGTATAATTAGTTACTGTTATTAAGTACAGTGATGATTACTGTGTGTCTTAATTAGTTATTAGTATTATTAGTTACTGTTATTAAGTACAGTGGTGATTACTGTGTGTCTTCATTAGTTATTAGTATTATTAGTTGCTGTTATTACTATTATTATATAGGTATATATATATATATATATATATATATATATATATATATACATATACAGTATATGAACAACAAAATAAGTAATAGTAAAGTGTTGGCATCTAGGTTCTTTAGTGTTGAACCAGGGTTAGCATATTTATCTTTTTGAGAAGACACTTGGGAAGCCTAAACAATCCATAAATACCATAATCATGCATTCGTTGCCAGAGGCAGAGGCTGCAGAACATCTAATAAAAGAAGTTGGCAGTCAATGTTTTGCAGATAAAGTTAATTGTAAGCATTTCATTGTTGTGTTGAAATAAAAGAAATGAAGGCTTCTTGACAGATTACTTATGTAATGTGTAGACAGAAGTGGTGGCTGGTCAATAGAGGGCAATGGGGCCTGGCCCCACCTTGAGCCACACAAAAAAAATAAAAATATTTAAAAAAATTATAATAATCATAAATTATACAAATTGTCAATATTTCTGTTTTTGAACTATGGAATGTACCCAGTAATATGTGTAAAATATGATATCTGCGCAAAAGATATGCTTTTCCTGCTCGTGCTCTCCGCCTGTGTGCACGACAAGTCTCAGAACGCACAGCTAGGGGGGCCAAATCGTTTTGGCCCAAAAGAGGCGGGTCTATGAAGCAGTTATCCAATTGCTGATTAATGATATAAATGAGTGACATACAATTTAGCCAATCAGCGCCCTCAAATAGATTCAGCGTGGGGCCAAATCGATTCTGCCCTCCTCGCTGTGCGTTCTCGTCAGGAGAAGTCTCTACAGGCGAGCGCGAGCGCCAGTGCGAGCACTACTCCTCCAAGACCTGTTTGAGAGGAGAACTTTGGAGGAGATTCTGCAGACCAAAGAGCTGATATCAGATCAGCCTGACCTCACAATCAGACAGCAGACTAGCAGGAAAGGAAGCAGTACATGCAAAGCTTCTCTAGTAGCTGTACACCAGACAGGTTAGGCTAGCTGGATGACGTCATGCTAATAACGTATTTAGCTTTAAAACAACGGGGACAGATCCAGCACGGACAGTTAGGGAGTGAGGGATGAGGAGGTAAGGAAACATGAGAACACCAGGGCACACTCTGTCAAGCTACATATTAGGCAAAGTGAACATCTTTTCTTCTGCATAGTTGTCCTCAGTCTCATCTGCTTAACTTGGTCATGGAGACATCAACATGCAATTGAGATGTTAAATTAACAGTGAAAACTCATCATAGCTTAATTTAACATCAGTATTCATAATTACACTTCATGTTTACTTCTCCTGATCTTTACCTCCAAGGTCCATAGGGGCATCTCAATAAATAAACATGTTATATTATATTATATAAGTGTTATTTACTGTTTTTTTCGTGTTGGAATAAATGTTAAATATTTAACTGCAAAGTAGTAATGCATGTTTGATACCTTAATGTTTTTGCATTAAATCATACTGGGATGTTTGCTGAAATTGATAGGATGGCCCTACCTAGAACATGTTCCACCAGCCACCACTGGTAGACAGAGTTGTGGACTAAAGACATTTCACACTGTACATATGAATAAAAGGAGAACCAGGATTTCTCATAATTAGCATTCATATCGCTTCATGTGCATGTTTGTTTATAGAACGATATAAGTAAATGATTTGAAATCTTAATTGGACAGAACAAAAGCCTCTCAAACTTTATAATTTCACTGTAATTACAAACTTGTTTCACGGTACTAAAATATGTCGAAACAAATTAAAGCAGCAGTCATCATTACAAGAAAAAGCATAAACTGAAGATCAGTTTTACCTCACAGCAGCTGGAAAACAAAACTCTTACTTTTGTCTTTGTAGTTACATGTTTGAATGTAGTCTACTTGAGGCGGGATGTTGGGTGGGTGGGGGTGACATATTGTTATAATATTCATTGCGTAGATCCAGGTGTGAACTGACAAGTAGTTATTTGGTAACATTGACTGATTGCTGCCTGGTTTAATTGTGCAGCAACCACACTGTATAATTCATTGCCTGGCACTTTTAACTTGGTAATTACTGGCTGCTGGGACTCAGTGGGACTCCAGTGGTTGTGTCAAAAACAGCTCACTCAGTCAATCCACCGACACAAATCCACGCAGGAAGCTGTTTTTTATTCATTAGGTGTATTGGTCTGGCCCATTTTTCTTTGAGTCAGTTATGCTGTATTTTGCATTTTGTGTGATACAATACACAGAAGTTTACGTAAAAGTTGAATTTTTCTGGTAATTGATATACAAGTGTATGCCTTACAGCCAACATATTGTCAGTGGTCAGTGGCCCTACGCTTCAAACTATGACGCTCTACGTTCCCTTCTAGCGTCAGTTCTGGTCGTGGCAGGGATTTTCAGTGTTTGTTGGACACACATCGTTGCACAACAGTCTGATCCTGACTGATGAACAATTCAATACAACAATGTTAGTGCTATAGCAGCTGCCCCATATTATCTTCCTGATCCTCATTTATGTGTGAGGCAGAAGACCTAAATTCCATCCATGTATTTGTTATAGATTTAGATTATTCTCATTTTTCTCAGAGACTACTCAGATTCAATTTAATAATTAGCAGAGCAAGCTATTTTAAAACAATTTAAACCCTTCCCATGAATAGAAACACACCACATTTGTATTCTTTAGACCTTTACACATCACAGTTTTTTTTGCTGCCAGTATGAACAGTTTTGATGTTAAATATTTGCAGCCGTGTATTTTTCATTTTTTGTGTTGTCCCCCCCCCACCCCGCTGTTTAAAAGCCTTCATCCTACATGAGGCAGACTTGTGGGGATTTCTTTACTCATGGTGGTGATAAGGTGACCATCCCATATTGTTAAAAATGCTATAGCTCTGCAGCGATTTAACGCTGACCTAAGTGCAACACTTTGTAAGCTGATCCGTGACACATGAATGCTGTAAAGATGGCAGACAGAAACACAGCCAAAGCAAATCATGTCTGCATGAGTGTTAGTGTGTCTTGTGTTTCTGTCCTCCCACAGAAACCACAAACAGAAAGTCATCAAATGACAACAAGAGGAAGGAAGAGAAAGAAAGGGGAGGAAAGCACTTACCCTTTAATCCAGCTAGAAGATAGCAGGGTCAGGGTTTAGAAGAAGATGAAGAAGGAACAAACAGAGAAACATAAAGACACACAGCAAAGCCACCGACACTTTAATGCTACAGCAGTTGTACAACAAAGAGCGAAGCAGCGCACAGAGAGAGTAACATTTGAAAACAGGTAGAACATGACCAGGAAGAGGACAAACTAAGAACATCGTTGGCTGATGTGTAAAAAATGATGTAAGGACAACTACAGTAGTAGCACAAGAAGAGAGAACAAGAATCTGAGAGTGATGAAAAGAAGGACCTCAACTAGCTAATATATACTGTCTATCAGTGGTGGGCCGTCAGGGCCAGCAAGGCCTTCTCTGCTGGCCTACACAGAATCACAAAGTTATAGCTATTTTATAATTTAATCATTTTTCTTAAATACACTACATGTATTATAATTTATAAAAATATGTTTCCCATTATCTTATTTTCTCATTGCACAGCTACTGTCTTCCTCAGTTGCTCTGCTTCCAGTGCAGCTTGTTTTAAGTAGAGCTTTTATCCAATCAGATTTCACCTCTGTGTCTCTAGGTAAGAACAGAGGCAGAGGCCTGCAGACTCACAAGTGCATCCATGTGCAGTTTAAGTGAATGGGGACGATATTGTTGATTGTCATAGTCTTCAACCAATCAGATCTTTAGTTTGACATGTTGGGCGTATTCTTTGACACGTCAGAGCTGTCTAGGTAGTCTACAAGTACGTCAGCATTAACGTGCGATGTGATTGGTCAGTGGGCTAGCGTCACCGTTGTGAAGCTGAAGCAGCTAGCATACTGTAATACGTAATATGCATACGTAATAGTAGTAAGAGTTCAAGTTGAAAGATATGTAAGAAGTTATGACATTGACATGACATTTTTAGCATTTTGCTTGGTGTAGCTTTGTTTTTTTAACAATCAATGGCTGAAGGAGGAGAAACGGATTTCTCAAGAAGGATATTTCCAGAAAAACTGGACATCGTAAGAAAGGGTCGGCCAACCCCACAGCTAGCAGCCCTGACCCAGCCAGGAAAAGGATTTGTGCGCCACTTTCAGTCCAGCAACTACGAACAGTATTCCTGGCTGACAGCGTCGGAGAAGCGTTGCACATTTTAATGGCTGGGAATGCATTTTATTTACGACTGAGCGTCTCGGTATTTGGAGCTACGCTACTCTAACCTGAGGTGGCTAACCAAGGCAGCAACACCACACCATAGCACGGCAGGACACTTACAAGCTACGATACTCCAACGAACACGTTCACAGGAGGACCTCTGGCTGGAACTAAACCGCACGATGTTCTGTACAACCGTGTCATTAAACTCTTTGTAATCAAAGAAAGGAGGATGGACTTTGTCTTTAAGTGAACAGCAGCTTTGGTAAGTGAAGTGCTTTTGTGTTTTTACATCTGCAGTAGCGTTACTACTGTGTTCATTTATCTATGGTGTCGTTTTCATGAATAATATGAATGGCTCGTGCTCTTCAGTGTGCAGATGAATACGTGTTGTAGCGCTGCAGGTCTGCTGGATTGATTTGTTGCTTTGTTGTCATGTAAATATATGTGACTGGTTCTTGTGAGTTTGTTCTTGTCATTGTGTTAATTACGTTGATTTTGACTATATGCATTGACCGTTAATGACGAAGCATCCCGTCATGCGTGGGGTTAGGGTTCAGACATTTGATTCTCTGTTTGGGCTGTTGTTTTCTTTAACAAAGCAGGAATTATGGTCTGGAGAAATGGGGATTGTGTGGTGATTGCTTTAGCCCTGTTTGAATCAGTAGGGAACAGCTAAACGCTGCGGGGAGAGTTTGTAGCTTGTGTGCTGCTGTTAGTTTTCCTGCTAAGCTAGTTTAGCGTAGCCTCCCAGAACACACGCGCCTCACCAGAGTACAATGTGTATCGTTTCCGGGGTCAGAGTGTCTCTTACGTGGTGGGTTGCAATGTTGAGCGAAGTCCACCGAAAACATTATATTTCCCACAATTTAAGCTTCTGTATTTTCCAAATGCACAAGTATTATTCAAACATAAACAAATAATAACCGTAGCTGTGGTGTCATGTTGAGGTTATTAGGAGGTGGTTCAACTGTAGAAGGACAGCACTGAAGGACCAGGTACAAAATGCACGGCCCGCCACTGCTGTATATATATCAGCAAACTGATGTTTGGATTTAGACTTATAACATGAATACTTTACAATATGAATGAAGAGCATAATAGAAGTAGGCTTCAGGAGATACAAGAGGAACGAGCGTCATGTGAAAACATAAAATGTGGCTGCAGTAGAATATCTCATTTCCTACAGTGAGTTTAATCCATTAATCAACGAAAAGAGATGCTACACCATCAAGTTAGCGGGAAAAACAAGTCATGGAGAAAGATGACTGCATGTTGTGGTGCGAGACCTAAAGGACACAGAGTTGAAGACTTACAGAACTGAGATATGGGTGCGTCGAGCTGCGGTGCTGTGCCCCCCTTTGAGTTGAGTTTCTGGA
The DNA here is from genome assembly GCF_004355925.1 of Anarrhichthys ocellatus. NCBI lineage: Eukaryota > Metazoa > Chordata > Actinopteri > Perciformes > Anarhichadidae > Anarrhichthys > Anarrhichthys ocellatus. The sequence goes on from NW_022280129.1 coordinate 936,958, forward strand.
CCTGGGTGGGAGGAACTGGCTTGTGTGACTGACCCGTGGCTCGGTACATGGCCTGCACCCAAAGGATCCGGTCCTGCTCGTCGTCGCTGGCGAATATCACGGTGTCGCCCTCTTTCACGGCGTTGAAGAAAGTCCGGCCGCCGTCTAGACCTGAGGAATGGACAGAGGAAGGGGAAGATGATTTATGTGTGAACAGGATCATACATTGCTGTTTGTAGCCACAGGAAGTCCTGAGTTACCGTCACAAGCAGTACCCAACTGGATGTTAGGCCACAGTTTCACGTGTCTCTTTAATGCGACTTTTGTGTTTGGATGCAACAGGTTGGAACTCAGCTTTGTGACCTGACTGATCGCTTTATGTTCGGGTGTATGACAGAAACCTTATTTGATAAATGATCTGGATTGCGTTCACATGCTGTCACACCTCAATGATATCTCATCTCAATATGAGCCGGGCCAGGTCAGCGAGATCCACACATTTAAGAATCAAAGAGAAGGCCATCAACATCTCACGAAACTGGCTAAATCTGAAAATGCAATTTGTATTGATGTATTTATTTACCAGCTCACCATTTATTATTTGTATGTACATGACCTGAGTTGGATGAGGGTGTGGGGGGGCTGAAGGTTTGGATGTGCTCTGTTTTCTTTCATACTGTTTGTACTTTACTGAATGTTGAAAGACTTGTAAAAAAAAGCATTGAGACATTGACTGGAATAAAACAGAGTCTACAGTATAGGTGCACAAACTAAATGTTGTAAATGATCAATGAACGGCTTATTCTAGTGAGTTAGTACCGCACTTCAATAAGGTTAGATTGACGACATCATGGCGGTTTTCTCTGACTTCCAGCTCCTCCACCGCCACAGGAGAAATGATACAAGTGTTTTCACAGACGCCTTAACCTCTACCATTATAAAGTCTGCTCCGTTTATGAGTGGGCTGAAGCAGACATAACACCTGTTGAAGGCTCACCAACACCTGAGAAGAGATCCAATCAGGCAGCTAAAGAACTTTAACAACACATTTTCCTAACGTTGCTTGTTGGAATGCTCTACACAGCTCTGTGACTGATGTTACCTGGCTGGGGGTCAGTGTAGTCCACCGTGTAGCCGTCCAGCTGGAGGAGCTCCACCGGCTCGGCCTTCTTCTCTCTGTAGCTGCACATTGCAAAGGTGTACTGACTCACCTGCACCAATCACAGAGGGAGGGAAGAGGGAATGCTGGTTAGTTAGCTGTCGACCACATAACCAGCTCTCTCGCGCTCTCTCGCGCTCGCTAGAGCGAGAGCGCGAGAGAGAGCGAGAGAGAGCGAGAGAGAGCGAGAGAGCGCTCGCTCAAAACTGCTGTCATGTGAGGGTTGGAAATACTGTGCATTACAAACAAACACAGGACTTTCACCCAGGAAACCACTCTGTGTGTCCTGGTGAAGCCAGGCCGACATGTGAACCCACAAGTTAATGTATCACATTTGTTAAACGCATTCAAGTTTCCAGAGGATGGATTTTTGATTTCAATGAGCCTGAAGGCTTTCCTTTAGTGCAGCCCACAGTAAAGGTAGAGTGATACAGTCATAGCTGACCTGTACAGGAAGCTAGCAGGGATCATCACCTTCAGTCCTGTTAACAAAAGGCCAGTATTGAGCCCGGTTAAGGCTTTGACCTGTCAGTGCATCCTGTGTTGGTAACAGAAAGTGTAGCGACTGTTGCTAGCTGTAGCTGGACTGCTGCTACTGTAGCTGCCAGTCATACTGGCCTGTCGTCACAAATCAGCAGGCCTGGCCAATCTGCCGCTGTCGCCACCTCTGCCGCTGCAAGTGGCAGCTCTCACTCTAGCTGCAGCTGCATTCTATGTGTGTGTGTGTGTGTGTGTGTGACAAATGAGATTCCCCACAACAGTGCTGATGAGACCTGAGGCCAAGTAAAGGATAGAGGAAACCGGACCTACTCTCCAGCAGCTCCCTGGCCCCCAGGACACCGCAAAGGCAAATCAGAGTCTAAACTACCGACCCCCCCCCCCCCCCCCCCCCCCCCC
>NW_022280129.1:939092-992241 GCF_004355925.1 Anarrhichthys ocellatus
GGACACCGCAAAGGCAAATCAGAGTCTAAACTACCGCCCCCCCCCCCCCACCCGTACCCCGAAACACCATCTCTCTGCCTCTCCCTCTCTCTTCCTCAGCTGTCAGTCAGCAGAGGAGAGAGGGACGGGGAGAGACGGTGATGGAGAAAGGGAGAGTGAGGACAGTAGGGAGAGTGAGGAGAGTAGGGAGAGTGAGGAGAGTAGGGAGAGTGAGGAGAGTGGGGAGAGTAGGGAGAGTGAGGAGAGTAGGGAGAGGGAGAGTGAGGAGAGTAGGGAGAGTGAGGAGAGTAGGGAGAGGGAGAGTGAGAAGACTAGGGAGAGTGAGGAGAGTGAGGAGAGTAGGGAGAGTGAGGAGAGTAGGGAGAGTAGGGAGAGTGAGGAGAGTGAGGAGAGTAGGGAGAGTAGGGAGAGTGAGGAGAGTAGGGAGAGTGAGGAGAGTAGGGAGAGTAGGGAGAGGGAGAGTGAGGAGAGTAGGGAGAGTGAGGAGAGTAGGGAGGAGTGAGATGAGACAGAGGGAGTGTGTGATGAGACAGAGGGAGGAGTGAGATGAGACAGAGGGAGTGTGTGATGAGACAGAGGGAGGAGTGAGATGAGACAGAGGGAGTGTGTGATTTCAACCCCTACTTTAGTCCAAGCTCTGCTGTACTAACAAGGACATCACTTCTAACACTTTGTACAGCTAAGTATTCTTAAGTTACTTTAGGTCAGGCATACCCTTTAATAAAGCATATTCAAGGTGATCAAAAGTATATATTAAATTAAATATTCAAGTTGGAAAAAATATGTAAAATTATATTTGTAGCAAGCAAATTTTAAGCAATCTAAACACAGCTATTATAAGCACGTATATGATTTATTAATTTGTATTCATTGTTGGCTCCCTTTTAAAAAAGGCATTCATGTAGAACTCCTATGTTCCCTTGAAGGGTCCGAGTCAGCTGTCGATGATGAATAGAAGACTTTATAAAGTAACTGCACTCAGCCTCATCATGTAAATGAAGTTTGAAGCTTTGGGAAATATGTTCATTTGATTTCTTGCAGAGAGTTTAATCCACTAGAACAAAGATTAAAGTGATGAGAAGGTGCTCCACCTCTCTAATAAGGGACACACATCTAACTCTGGGTAAGAATGTGAATATCAAACCAACCTGATATTTTCCAAAATATCAAACTTTTCATTTAAGGTGAAAGAGTGTCTTCATCATTTGCAGATGAATAATCACAGTGTAGAGATGTTGGAGCTTCATCTCCTCCAACACTACACATGTAACAAACCTCCAGCATGCAACACACGCTGCACTTCTCACATTTACACTTTTAATTGTAGGAAAAAAATCTTTAAAAGTAAAATAATGATTGTAGAGTATGATCTCAAGAGAAGCTGTGACACATTACTGTAGGAGGTGTTTCATTTTCACATTTCAACAGGAAGTACAGCAGTGTAAGTAGCATCACTCATAACTTCTAACGACACTTTCATCACCATTATCAAACACATTTTAGCATTTTTAGCTGGTTTAATTGTTTTCTGTTTTTAATAAAGTTACCAGAATCTGAATCATAAATACTTCTGATTCACGTTGCAGTGAGTTGCTCCGACAGATAAGCACAAAGAAATAATAGATCAAAACAAAGGACTATGTAACATGTCAATTATACACGTAATGTGACAATATATGTAGAGAATATGAGTAAATAAGAAGTGATAAGTATAAGAAAAATGTGCATCAAACAAATGCAACTACGATGCAGAAAAGCAAACAAAAAGCTGATCCTTAAATGTTTGTTTTTCTTGAAGTACTCTTGAGTAGTACTGCAGTACGTAACTGTGTATGTTCTTGTAGGTCTGTGCATGTGTACTCTCTTCATTATCTGCAGTAGAATCAACGGTGTGGAGGACTGTACATCATCATGTTATGTGTAATTAACCAAATCAACTCCCATCAAAGTCTTAAGTCTGAAGAGAAGACAAAAGAAAAGCAAATGAAAGTGTGTGGTGTTTAAAGGCAGACATGGGAAGAGAAGCAGTCAGTATGACCAGACTGGAACACAAACAGACAGTAAAGAAACAGGGAATGCACTGCACAGTAATGTAAAACAGCAACAGACCCACAGAGACAAACAGCCATGCACACACACAGACAGACATCAACACAAACACACACAGTGCGCTGTCTATGGACCAGTATTTGTCACTTGCTATATATTTAGCTGGAAGCAAGTGGGAGGCTTCAAGTTGGCGGTGCTCAGGCTTTTCTAGCTGCGAGTGTTAGGCCAGCTAGTGTTCACTCCACTTTGTCAATCCCCTGTCAACTTGTAGCTCTGAGACATATCCTCTGCAACGCACAAGAGACAGGCCGCCCCCACCCCACCGCCCCCCCCCCCCTGCCTGCTGCCCACCTCCCAATACAGAGCCACCAGGAAATGGCCGCTACCGGCCCCCACGCCCCCGCCACCCCGTCTCCTGACAAAAGCCTGCTTGGCCTCTCCATCACTCCTCTGACAGCCGAGGGAAGACAGCTTGGCTGCATCTCTCCTCCCCGCTGCACACACATGTGGCCAGTGAAGATATTCGAGCCACAGAGCAGAGCGGAGGCGGATCAGGGTTCTTCTCCTGTGATCCAGCTCTGTAGCTCACCGTGCACTCACCTCTGTCCATAGTTCATCTTGTGGTTCTCAAAGTATAATAGAAACATGTCTTTGTTCCAATGTTTCCCTCCAGATGTTTTATTATAGGTATTCTGAATATGAATGGATCACATTCATCAGTCTGTTACTGATGCACCTTCTGCGCTCTTTATAGATCCAGATGTAAAAACTGGATTTAGTTCCAGTGTAGCTCTCTAAAGAAAGGCAACAGGCAGTTAAACACACTTCAAGGAGCCAGCTGGTAAACTATCCAATGCTGAGACCCTTTGACTTTATGAACCTGGTCACGCTGGGTGAGCTGCTGCACCAGGAAGGCCCACACTTTAATAACTTAGGAGCTACAAGATAAGTGTGTGTGTACATTTACACCTAAGTCTTCAGAGGGCTGCAGCTAGTGATTGTTTTAGTTATTAGTGATTCATCTGCAGAGCTCTTGTTTGTCACAGAAGACAAACGTTCTGTGTTCTATGAAGTAGTGGCATGTACAATGAATACTACAAACCAGCCGTCACTAACCCAAACATACGTTACCAATATATATCACAGAGAGAATAGAAAGTGCATGATTTCATTTTCAAAAAAGATGCAAATGACTTTTCTGTTACTTGACTGATTGATTGATTGAATGATAAATATCTGTGTATCTGACTGACAGAGGCAGAGGAGGAGACTTATGGCAGCTTGAGCATGAAAGGAATGCATCGACACGATAGCACACACTAGTCAAGCTTCGTCTTTCTTTAAATGACATCAGACAGATGTCAGAATATAGATCTTATAAATGTGATGCCCTCAGGTTGAGAGCACTAAGGCGTGCTGCTGACATGGAAGTACAAATACATTTCCTTTCATGACTGAGTGGCAACCAAGACTTTAGAGATGTTGCCGCCATAAAGCACTGAGCCGACTACATGTACTGTTCCATTCATTGTGCTTAGTTGTGAGAAGTGGACTGTGTTAGCTGTGCTTACCTGAACCAGCACAAAGAACCTTTTCTTCCATCTCTTCCACACATTCTTGCCAATGGTCCAGAGGTACCTGTCGGGTTTAAAGAAACTCTCATTTAGAAAAACACAAGTTTTACAGAGATTTCTCTCAATAAAGTGAGGCCTTTATGCAGCTGATGTAGAAGCGTGTTTGCTTGTGTCTGTACTGCAGGTCAGACCTAAGAGTGATTGTGTGGTGCATCACTGACCTCTGCTGGTTAAACGTCATTACTGCAACCAGACACATCAGTGATTCACCTCATTGTTGTGGTCTACCTCCACTGTTTGGTGTCTTTGCTGAGAGACCTCTCTTCAGATAGATACATGTCAAAGCAGGAGATGTACACATGATGGTCACAGTACTGTACCTAATGCAACTAACGATGCCACGATTCTGTTTAACTGAGTGTGGCACGAGGACATCTAGAGTGTTAATAGTTCATTGTATCAGTGGCACCTGTGTTAGACATCTAGAGAGGACTTTGGGCTGTTAAGATACCGACACTTCAGAGACATGAACTGGAGGGCAGGCTCTTAACTACAGATGAAGTTACAATCAAATGACAGCTCCGTCTCCTAAAATGTACGTTCCCACACAGCCTGAGTGTGAGTTATGTTTGAAGGGAAAGCTTTGTGTCGTGGATTACAGTCGCGTTTAACGAATCGCAAATAAGATTCAACTACATCTGCAGAAGTCATGAGGAGAGGTGTGGGGGGGAGACTGCTGCTTGTGTTCTGTGTATGTACTTATGTTGCCTCGACATAGTTCATAGTACTTTTGGTGCATTTTTGTTTTGTTTCAATTTTCAGCCAAACCATGAAGTTGTTTTAATAAACCTAACAAAGCACGTCTGTAGTGTTTTGTTTCAATTTACAATCTTAACCACGTGATGCGAGTAAAACCCTTGAGACATAATACAGAGTGCCAGTCTCTCATTATTTCAGAAACACAGCACAATGTGTCAGTCAGCATGCTCTCTCTCTACGCTGCCTTCTCTAAATGGAAGTGTGTATTCTGTAAGAAAGAGTCCTCTTTTAGATCTGACATGACAGCGTGATGGAGAGGGCTTTTGTTGTAAAAGAACATCTGAGGGTGAGGACCCCAGTTTGATCTGCCTCTGCTGCTCCCGGTCCAGCTGTGGGTCTCCCTGGTGAGCCCGACTTAGTGTGCCTTTCCCCCCGGTCCCGCCCAGAGCTGCTTCTGCCTGTCGCCCTAAATAAAGTGTTATCCAGGAGGTGACACATGAGGCCCCGCCTGTTGGCTGTGCAGAGTGAGGCCTGTAACACGTTACAGAGAGCCAGTGTGGGCATCTTACAGGGCAGCCCAGCAGCCTCCTCCAAGGCTCCCAAAAGAAAGCATATGGAGGGGAGGGAGGGAGAGGAGGCGGAGAAGCAGCTTTCAGCTACAGAGAGATGGGTGATGCTTTAAAGCAGGAAGTGTGTGTGTGCACCAGTGTGTAGAACTCTGCCTCATGACTCGAGTTGGCACTTTTTTCAAGTGCAGACTGCCACTGCAGGCCTACAGTCACTCTACTCACTCACGTGATGGATAGTCTGTCCAACACAACTGAAGGCCCAATCCCAATGTGCCCCTCACGGACTCACGGACCTTGAAGCGCGCTCCCGCAAACTCTGTGAGGGTTTAGGGCTGTCCCACTGTCACATCATCGAGTGTTTGAGGCTCTCTCTCAGACATATTCAGCCCTTTATGAACCCTTTCCGTAACTCAGCATGGTCTAAGGGAATTACCCACAATTCATTGCAATGTGACGTTAAACACGGGGTAACCAGTGGACGCATATGGAGACGTAAAAGAAGAGGACATTAAGGGTTAAAGATGGAACAAAAATCATGAAATCAGAAGATATTTATTCATCAAATATTTAATTTAGTTATTGAAGCTGTTTTGACAAAAACAAGTAAATAGATGATATAAAATGACCTCATCTAGTGAGGAAAGAGGCTGGAAGATGTACAATCAGGGAGTAAATAATATGAAATAAATACACACAATTCTTCATCATATTTATTGTCGTTGTCATGGTAACGTGATATGTTGCAGCAAAGTGCTGTCCCGTTCATATTTACACCATCTCAAGCCCTCACAGTCTCTCACAGCCAACCACTCACAGGTGACGTCAGTGAGTCCTCGAGGGTTCAGGGTTTGAGATTGTAGGGGGACACTGGGATTGGGCCAACAGGAGCAGGACCACACCTCAACCCGACCACTAAACTCATAAAGTCTGTAACTTGGCACACTTCTCCTAATAACTCCTTACAGTCTACTGCGCCACACCAGTCCAGCTGTTGGTGGTATTGAGTCCATACGCTGCTCTTAGGATCAGCTCACTGACATGAAGTTATAGTGTCTTACTATTACTATTATCATTCCTTTTTTTATACATTATTATTATCCTTATTATCATTTTGTATACTGAGTTTATTTTTTTACAACTGTTAAGACAGTTCTCTTTACTGACATGCAGCTCAGAACAATACAAAGGAGCCTTCTCTTTTGTTCCTTTGTTTTGACTTCTGACTTATGTCTCTTGTTCATCTGCACTGTCCCCTCCGCTGCTGTACTCCTGCAGATGTCCCCTCCGCTGCTGTACTCCTGCAGATGTCCCCCCGCTGCTGTAGTCCTGCAGATGTCCCCTCCGCTGCTGTAGTCCTGCAGATGTCCCCTCCGCTGCTGTAGTCCTGCAGATGTCCCCTCCGCTGCTGTACTCCTGCAGATGTCCCCTCCGCTGCTGTACTCCTGCAGATGTCCCCTCTGCTGCTGTAGTCCTGCAGATGTCCCCCCTGCTGCTGTACTCCTGCAGATGTCCCCTCTGCTGCTGTAGTTCTGCAGATGTCCCCGATGTGGGACTATGAGAGGACTATTTGATCTTTTCTTATTTCATGGCTTGTGCTGCCTCACAGTATATTTTCTTAACCAACCTGGACTCATCGGATTCAGGTTTCTTCTCTGGTGTGCACAACAAATACTGTATTTACTTTTGAGTACAATACAGTAATATGTTCACGTGATCGTCAGTTAAAGTCATTATGTCTCATACTGTACAGTATGTGAATATTGAGAATAAAGCCATTGCATGTGTGTTCATAGTCTACATTTACAGCATGCTGCAAATGAAACGGCCAAAGACATAATAGTGTTCTGTACTCAGCACATCAGTGTGCAGTCGGCATAAGGAAAGAGCAATATTTATTAGTGTCAAATACCACTGTAAGAAGGTTTGTGATACAAACTTATAAAAAATGTAAGTTGATTTGTATTTGAGGTTATTTTCTTTTCCTTCTTAGAGTTTCAACAGAGAGGGCCTAGTTTCAGATCATGTGTTCAGCTGTTGATGGATGGAGTGTAAATACAGAGTTTTGGTGAAGTGAGAAAAATGTTGATGAATATTGAAAGATGTTGTCATTGAATGTATTTTGTGTCAAAGCAGTGAAGAGCGATCCACAGTTTAGTCCGCACGACGCACACATACAAACACACAGCATTGTTCTGAGCATTGTTCCTTCCCTAACAAAGATCCTAACATCGCCCGAAGAGAAAGCACAGAATGAATGAGTGGTCGACCCATTGTCTCTCTGCACAGCTGAAGTACTCTGAGCTGAAACATAGACGTGAGAGTAGAGTCTTTACAGCTGTAGATATGTACCAATACCGCATGTCATAAGTCTTCTGTTGCATTTCACTTCCTTTCAGTACACTGGCTACATACTCATCACAGTCAACATGCTGTCCTCTCCTCTCTGTCGTTGTGGGTGAAGGCTGCAAAGTGCAGATTCATTTGAAATGTCAGTTGATAAAATCTAAGACATGCTACGTAAAAAAATGACTAAAACACATCAATTATTAATGATGTCAAATGCACCAGTGATTTTCCTCCCATGACATGTCAATGACTGCCATGAAACGGGTCCACTGCAGTTACAGCAGTGGTGGGCCGTCAGGGCCAGCAAGGCCTTCTCTGCTGGCCTAAACAGAATCACAAAGTTATATCTATTTTATAATTTAATCATTTTTCTTAAATACACTACATGTATTATAATTTATATAAATATTTTCCCATTCCCATGTTGGGCGTATTCTTTGACGTGTCAGAGCCTGCTCGCCGGCGTATAATGACGTCAGCATTAGTGCAGCTCAGTGTCTGCCGCGATGTGCTTAGTGTACTGTGATTGGTCAGTGGGCGAGCACGTGACTATCGTGAACCGAAGCTTAACAGCAGAGGCATGTCGGGTAGTGAATCACGTGATGCACCTCAGCCAATCAAATATGGGCATTCTGACTGAGTGAGATGTACCATGACACAGGGGGCTGAGACGAGGAAAGACACTGCAGAGCAGTACGTACAAAGCTCAAGTTATGAAAGTAAAATCATAAAACGATCTCTTTGGGCCGCGACTTGTCATTAAGGAGTGATGGTAGGTCCCACAGCCAGACCAGCTGAGAACCACTGTCCTCCATGAGTGATGGTAGGTCCCACAGCCAGACCAGCTGAGAACCACTGTCCTCCATGAGTGATGGTAGGTCCCACAGCCAGACCAGCTGAGTACCACTGTCCTCCATGAGTGATGGTAGGTGCCACAGCCAGACCAGCTGAGAACCACTGTCCTCCATGAGCGCAGAAAACATTATATTTTCCTGAATATAAGCTTCTGCATTTTCCAGATGCTCTAGTACTATTCAAACGTATTGCAAGTCTCGTACCGAACGTTACGTACATAGTTACAGCCTTAGAAACTGATAATATCTGTGGCGCCATCATGTGGTTATAAGGTGCTATTTCAGCTGCAGGACAACAGTGAAGGCCCAGGTATAAAATGCACGGCCCGCCACTGAGTTACAGTGTGCATTGTAGGCAGTTAACTGAAGATCTGATCACATGGGGTCCATGGCCCAGTTTACTGCTCTGCTGTTGATCAACCACTCTAACATGTTGCAGAAGCCTTATCCTCAGAAAAGTGGACATGTCTCAAACTTTACTGCAGTGGAAAATGAAGCGTGTGTAGTAGCATTTCATATCTCAATAATGCACATTACTAACTTAGCTTCTTCCCCAGAGTCTCTGGACTTTCTCTCCTCACAGGTTCCGTGGATCGTGGTTGTATCTGGACCCTGGTCCTTCCTCCTGCCGTCCTGCCTGACGCCCACTGCTACTATCATTATTATTATGTATTAGTAGTCGCATTTTTTTTACTATTACTGATACCATTCCTTATTGTATTATCATTATTCTACCATATCCACTGCTGCTGTTATTACTAGTAGTCATCATTTTTCCAGCATTATTCTGCTCACTACTCTCATGATATGAATCATTTCTGTCATATGCACTCACTGTGTTGTGACTCTGTTATGTTGTTCATTGTGTACACATGACATCTGTCACACCTCATTCTGCTAGAGGACCCTCCTCTGCTGCTCTCTGAGCTTTCTTCCCTTTGTTTCTCCGTTAAAGGTTTTCTGGGAGTTCTTCCTGTTCTGATGTGAGGGTCAAAGGTCAGAGGACGTATGTGTACAGATTGTAAAGCCCTCTGAGGAGAATTTGTGAATAAAAAAAATAAAATGAAACAATAAATAAAGCAGCTACCTGCCGGACAAATGAGCAGATGCTTTTATCCAAAGCAACTTACAATTCAGATTCTATCACATTCACACACTGTAGGCACGGCTGCAGGAGACATTTTGGGGTTAAGTGTCTTGCTCAAGGACACATCGACATGCGACTAGCGGAGCCAGAGCCGGGGATTGAACCACCAAACATCTGATTGAAGGACGGCCCTGCTCTCCACTTAGCCACAGTCACCGCAGGGCGAGAAGACCATTCTCAGCTCAGTGCCAAAGCAGACGGAAAAAATCTATTGAATTGAATTAACAACTGAAAACCACAAGAGGAAGGCAAAGCTCCTCCAGTAAAACTATGACATTGTGCACATATAAAAATAGATAGTCATAGTGTAGTGCAGAGCAGATAAGAGAGAGTTTGTGTTGACAGCCTGTCTGACATACCTCAAGATAAAGGCCTCGATGCCTGATGTTGGATCTGTCCTCACGGGACCCTCTTGACCCCTGAGTTACGCATATAATAACACCAATGCTGCAGAGCCAGCATGTTTTAACATCTCGCTCTGTCAACTAAGTTTTTATTTGGACCAAACCAGAGTTGTTGAATGCTGCAACTGTGGAAAGACTAACCAAGATGAGGAAGGTATGTTTGATTTAGTTTCTGTCCAGTTAGCATGGCGTGTGTTTTATGATGAGCTACCGAGCCAGTTGAGCCCATCTGGTTTGAAAGAGAAACTTGAATTCAGAAGGTGTGTTTTTCTGTTTAGCTGTCGGAATATTTCCTTCATTGACATTTTGTGAGTTTACGTTGTTTATTTATCAGACTAAGAGAGAGCTTGTGTAACGTACCAAACTCACAGCTCAAGCAATGCATCCTGGTACATGTAGTACATGTAGTACATGTACTACATGTACTACATGTTCTCGGTAAAGGTAGCAGCAATCTATTTCTTCACTGGACTACATTTGCAATCAGCACTGATAGGACGCCCACATAAAAGAAGGCACATTTTCCATTTTCCTTTACCATCCAACTTGCCTCTGAAGAGATGCGTTTTGATACAACACCAAGCTGTATCAGCATCTCTCGGTCTCTTCTTATCAACACACATCGGCTTCATCCAAACAACATAAGTATTGTATTGTAATGCCACGGCATGATGATCCCTGAATGTTGAAGTCTTGCTGCAGTAAGATAGATGACCTCCAATGTTTGTAAAGGAGCAGCAGACGTCTCTGAGAGCGTTCTAGCTCCGTCCCTGTTTTGGTAAAAACCTGCTTCAAATAGTTCATCCAGCTGAGAGTAGTGTACTGAGCCATGATGCCACAATAACTGACAATCTGAGAAATCAGCATCTCATCTCAAAGTCACTGCTGCTACAAGCATGCAGAATGTCACTGTCACTTACCCACAATGCTTCATGTTCTGTGGTTTGTCCATGCGAATGGCCAGTTTGATCCTGAGGTCATTGTCTGGACAGCCTTTGGACACCGTCATCTTGTGGAGCTCAGACTGCTTGGGACTGTTGGGAGTCGGGTGGAGCACAACCTGGGAACAGTCACATCATAACATTGTGTGTGCACGCTATGCACTATTTAGAATACCAAGGTAGCTCGTCGGTTGTCTCCTACCTTCCCTAGCTCCTTATCTTCCAGAGCCAACACTCCTGTGCTCTCAGTGAACAGCTTCACCTTCACAGCAGGGAGCGGCTGGGTGGTGGTGAAGTCACCCTGGGTACCCCAACTACACACACACACACACACACACACACACACACACACACACACCCAGGGACAAACACAAGACAGCAAGCACCATGTTAGCGATCATGATGTCTCTTTATTACCCGTCCATGTTCTGCAGCAGCCAGGCTTCAAGTCAAACATTCTACTTAAACATCAGTGGTGTTAAGGCTTTTCTAAAGCAGCCGTTCCCAAACACTGGCTCGGGACCCACAGGGGGTCTCAGGAGATTCTATTAGGGTCGCCAATTCAATTTGCAGAATATCTTCCCGAGTCTCATATTTAACATTTCTATCTGCAGTACATCTTCGAGCCACTGAATGTTCATATTGTACTGATAATTGTAGTCTACTTATGAAAATGAATCTGATATGAAAGACTAGCGTACATTCTGTTTGTTCTAATAAGGGAATCTGTTAACTTGTTAACTCTGCGTTAAAGCATTTATTTGGTCTCATTTTAAACATGTTCATACATTTTCAATTATTCATGCATGAAACAAAGTTGTGAGTTATCGAAGGTATGTCTCATTTAAATGGCTGTTTACCGCTTCAAGATCAGTTGAAAAGTTTTTAAAAAACTGTGTTCTCTGAATAACATGTTTGAAACATTGTTCTCCAGGATAGAGTGAGTGGGTTTAGACTAAACTGCAGCTCAGCTAAAGACACAAACAACAACCCCTGTGTTCTTATGGAGGTTTGACCCAATACACCTTCTGCATATCTACCACATTTAATCAAAACAATGTCAGTCTGATATTTCTCCAATAGTTGTGATCTGTGTATAGAGCCTGAAATGGGTGTAACAGCTTGACCCTATTCTCGCTTGGCTAGAGCGATCTCCGCAGTGCTGTGCAGGTCTGTGTCCACACATTATCATCTGCTGTTTTGATGTTAGTACAGACACTTTTTTGAGGACCAATTTATAGCTTATGAGGTTAAAGGGATCTCGATTGTTGAAATGATGTATCTATTTTTGAGTGTTCCATCGCAGAACTAATGTTAGTTTAGGCACATTCAATTTAAATAATGAATGGCCTGGAAGACAAGACCAGTGTTAGAAGGACAAAAACTGCACATAAGTATGCTATGCTTTCTATGTATCTGCACTAACTCAAAGCAGCACATCATAACAAGAAAGAACACAACTAATACATTGCTCCCATAGACTATAGACTGCTTTGTGGACGATGGTTTTGAAGCCTCGAGTTTGCCATTTTGGCCGTCACTATCTTGTTTTTTTTGCAACCACAACGCGGAATAAAACATTTAGAGGCAACCAAAATGTTACAATTAACTTTCATGAACTGAAAACAAAATGTGAAAGAGTTATAGACCAAAACACAGACAATGCCCAGACCAAACAACGCTGTGATAGAGACCTGTCAGTCACCATGTAGCCCCGCCCTAAAGCTTTATGGTCTGTTTGACTCTAAATGGACCATAATGTACTAAATGAACATCATGCTGTATTGAAGAAGACTTGAAACTAGAGATTGAGACCATAAACTCATGTTTACAATGTTTACTGAGGTAATAAATCAAGAGAGAAGAAGAGTCATTTTCTCATAGACTTCTATACAACCAGAGGAGTCGCCCCCTGCTGGACACTAGAGAGAATGCACGTTTAAGGCACTTTCACATTGGCTCCACTTTTCAAACCCGGAGATTGCCACCTGATTGTCCCCAGTGTATATCTGGCTCAATTTCATCAAAATGATGTGTCTCCAAATTAAAGAACCCCAATACCCACAAACTGCAGTGTGTGTTAGGAATGTCCATTTGAGTTGCAAGTACCCAGAGCTCATGTCTGCCAGAACACAAAGCTGGATTTTTGTGGATTTCCTGCAGCCAGTTGAGAGAAATAAACATGGTTTTCCAGCCAGAATCTTGTCTCACGTGTTGGTCATTTTCCCCTCTCTTACGCCTACTGTACTACTAATACAGCTTGAACTTTTCAACAGTAACAAACAAGACTGAATCCAGAGAAACAGGAAGTGTAAGTGAGATAATGTATGAGTGGCTACCATCGTCACTTTTATTGGTGCTTAATTATGGAAATAAGCATGCAAGTTATGAAGAGGCAAACTGATTTGTCACCGCGGTGAATCATGAAATGAAATGCTATCCAACAGTCTCCAGCTGAGATACAGTTATCTGACCAGCAGATGGCAGTGTGTGTTGTCTTGTTAAAGAACTGTTTACTAAAGCCATTCTCCACACCTTGTGCTGACCTGTAAATCTCCAGAGAGATTGTGAACAGGGTGATGGAGGTTTTGTTTTGAGGTGTGTGTGTGTGTGTGTGTGTGTATGTGTGCGTACGTGGGTTTCGAGGCCTCAGCCTGGTCTGTCTGCAGCTTGTGTCCTCCCTCCACCTCCATGGTGCAGTAAACAATCCTGTTTGGAGCCAATGACCTCAGACCCTGGACCTCCATGATGACCACCTGCAACACACACACACACACACATATATTTTATACATAATAAAGAAAAAAGAGGAAAATAAAGCCACCATCTGTCTTTCTTCTTTCAGTGGAGCTGATCAAACTGTTTGTATCTTTATGCTGTCAGACGACTGCATGAGTGTTGATTACATTTGAGGGTCTGTTAGCTGTGCTTAGCATTTATTAGCCACAATTAAATCATTGTATTCTACGTGTGCAGTTGTCTATCGTCACTGTATGGAAATAATAAGACACGTCTGGCTGTATTTTGAAACAGAGTTCTCTGAGCTTCTTCCAGCAGCTGATCACATTCCTCTCAGCTCAAAGACAGCAAACATCCAGAGGACAACAATGGGGACTGGAGCACACTGATTGATTTGCAGTCTTTACAAACAGACTAACATCTCCATCAGAGTGCAGATGGACCTGTGATGTGGTTGGCTGTCCTGAAACACTAAATAAGCCTTCAAAGAGCGAGTTGGTGGGCCAGCCTGGAGCTTCACCTTGCTGAGACCAAGCAGAGCATTTACCAGGTCAAACCACCTACAGATGGTGTATCCTAATATTTAGTTGACAACTGAAACAGGATGGAAAATAAGTGATTTAACCATGTGGGAGGGGGGGCTCTGTCCTTTTGTTTTGAAAATTCATGATTCATTAAATTCATTGTTTGTTTCAATGTGAACAACAAGCAAAACAAAACAACGCAGACACGAATATGATCTTTTTTTTACTGTTCGAGTGCGACTTACTTAACGTGCACATACGGTTCTGATGTGCGTCTATTCGTGCTGTTACGGTACCGTAAGGCAGGAGTTGCGTTTTTTTAAACTTAAAACATAACTATTTTCTGAGGAACACCTTCTAAAATAAATGAGAAAAACAACATGACAAAACAAAGGAGAGAAAATGAACTGGTGGGTGAATACATGTATGTTTTAAACATCCCACATCCCTCCTTCCATTTAACACTCATCCATTCAGTGCCGCTGCTAACACTTTGCTTTTACCTGATGATGATTGTCCTCGTGATATTCAAACCTTTCAAATGATGCCTGTTAATTTGACGTTTTTTATTTATGTGGATTCTTGAGGACATTTAGATACAAAAATCACCAACTTCATTTACGTACACTCTGGATTATCTTCAACGAATCAGCAGAACCACTCATCCTAGAAATAGATACTGTACATGACGGGCTGCTGAGATGTTCTGAGTTTTACATATCCTATGTTATATAACTTTTGCTTTTAATGAAAACTCTTGGGATCAACTGACCAGATAGTATATGTCATTACTTAGCAAAATAAAATGATTCTTTTGATGATGCTTGCCATTGTGGAGCTCCTGAACTTAAGAGAAACTACTTAGACGATGGTTTTGTAAATAATAAATGCATCTGTCCTTTTTACCTCAGATTTACAGACTTTGGGAAGTTATGGTTTCCTAGTTTAAAAAGTTTGCATCTGGTCTTCGAACTAGAAAACGGATGACTCAGCATTATGTCATCATAACAACTGTAGGTAGAGCGAGCGAGTGTTGAGTGCAATCAGTGCCCAGAGTAACTATTTATTTCTAGTTGAGTCAGCAGAAGAGTTGTGTTTAGTTGCTATCTTCAAAGCTGCTCAGCCTCGTACTGAGAACAGAGGAAGCTCTGTCTAGGTGTCTGCCTCCACCTCAGCTACTGAGTAACAGTACAAACATTTGAAACTGACCACACATAGTCAATCATCTGCAGGAAAGCAATGTGTTCATCAACATTTGTGAATGTCAACCCAATGCTCACTTTCAAATCTTGCAGATTGATGAAAGCTTGTCTGCTCTCTCAAGACTCTGGCATTAGTAAGCTTCCATACATTTGTCCAGTGGGGTTCATGTGGATATACTGAATGAGAGTAGCGTCCTGAAACTGAAGCCTGTCTTTAGTAAATGTCTACTGAGCCTTGTCAGACCCCCAACGACAGAAGCACAAGTTGTGGGCAGGTGCTGCCAGGCTTGTTCATTGAACAAAAGGTAGGATTTCTCCCAGCTCACTCACGTTATAAGTCTATACTCTCGAAGAGATGGAAAAGTGCTAGAAACCATCAACAGGGAGGCAGTAAACTAATCATGGTGCTGCTGGACTGTTGTGCTCCATGGATCCTTGTGGAGGATGAACAGGTATTGGTGGTAAGGCGATACTGGCCCCGTCTCCTTTACAACATGACCTGTCTGCCAATTAAGGTGAGGTTCAAACAGTCCGTCAGTCAGTAGGATTCCTGAGGGACGTCTCCTCTCATTAGCAGCTCCAGACGCTAGTCCTGAGAACCCATCCTGGGTTCATGGGATAAAAAAGCACTGCAGGTGGATTAATATGACAGTAAAATCAGAAGAAGAGCTTTATTTGCGGCTCTACTCCAGGTAACAGGAGCATGTCTCTGTATGTCTAAACCTGCCAGCTTCCCTGGACCATCCTGACAGTCGATACATTGCCTCTTCTCACACCTGTAAAATTTGCCTAAAACGCCTATCAGCTGCGTACCCAAAGTAAACTGACAACTCTTATTGAACCATTGGGAGTACATGTGTGGTTTTAGTCTCTATTGAACGGTAACACTCTAAAGTTTCTTCACAATCAGTCAGAATCACTGTAAGTGCTACTAGCATTGAGCTATGGAGTTTACAATACTGAAAAAGAAGGATTTTATTTCCGCCTGGATTCGTTTTGGCCAACAGATGGCAGCAGCTATCTATGGCTGGGACGTACAGGCCTGAAAAGACTCTCCTTCGACAGCCAACAGTCATGACACCTAGTATAAGTTAAAATTTGATAACAATACAACTGAAAATTAATATTTTACACGTGGTTTACTAAGAGTGCGGCCCTATAAAAACACATTTGAAGGCTCACGTCACCACGTCAAAATGCATATACTACGATAAACTACGTATCTGAAATTCAAACTAGTTTATTTATGTTGATGTATGGTTATCTATAACATATTTAACCATTGTCAACTTTCACAGATTCTTGAAAGTTCTCATGAACCAGACTTTGCTCTTGATAATCGGTCTCAGGTACCTCAGTCACGGTTTCAATTGCAGTTTTGAAAACTTTCCCAGGGGGCCATCTGATAAATCTGCATATCCTTGGCTTCGTAATTTCATTGGCTATATGGAGCCTGAGCCTGAGGATCTGTTTCCAATTGGCTTGAGCTTTACCCAAAGAAGAGAGGCGGGCATTGTCTTTCAAAGCGGACTCTCGTTGGCTGTTCCAGACTGTGACCGGGCTATAGAAGCTCCTATTGGGTCAAATGAGGTGTCAATCTAACCGGCGGAATGCAGCCTCCATTTTGCGGTGAAAATCTCCGCTCTGTTGACATGGAAAGTGAAATTATGCCCGAAATATGATCGCGAGTGAGTGGGGCCGTCAGAGTGGGATGAGGTTTTTAAGGGTGTTTATGTTACCACAGTGTAGAAATAGTAGAAATGTTTTCTGATCGCCACATGTGTTTGTGAAGACTATATGAATGCTGTACCTGACATTACAGCTATGTGGAGGTTTTGTGACCACAAGCACTAACTCTCCTTTCCCAATATGAAATAGGATGCAATGCTATCACGAGTCACCACTAGCTAGTGAGCCAGAAGGCTAACTATGGGATTGATCGATGACTTCTAACATTAGCTGGTACTGGCCCACTATGTTTCTAACATGCAGTTAAGTGTATGTAGGCCATAACTGCTAGCATTTCATTTTCATGGGTGTGACCTTTTGAGATATGATCTATAATTAAAGACTATCTTCCTATTCAAGTCTTTATAATTGTCATGTCGTCTAATGTTTCCTTTCAGGGAACTGTGAGTAACACCAGAAATGTTCTGCTCCCCAGAGGATGAATGCTCATCCAAACTATGAGTTAACAGATCAAACCAGGAGTTTACTGACTTTCTTCTAACCAGAAAGACCGCATCCTGACATATGTCCTCTATCTGCTAGTACACCAACATTGTTAATAAGTTAATGGAAGTCCACCGACCTCCAGGGTGAAGGACAGCACCACGTCAGACTTGGACAGCGTGTTCTCGTCCTCCTGGCCCATGTCCATGATGGAGGCGTTGTGACCTCGCTTCAGCTTCTGCAGCTTGAACTCTCCTCCCTTGGACACTGGCATGCTCTCCAGGTTGGCCATCAGCAGGTTGACCGAGGACCGCAGCTCCTCGATGAACATGGCCTCCATCTCTCTGGAGGCAAACCTGGGGAACCTTCCACCATGCTGACCAAAGTAGGAAGGCAGACAGTGAGCAAAATATCCTGCTAGAATAGCACCAGCTGTATAATCTGTGAACTCTATACTTTGACATGAGTTTAGAGTATACATGCAAATGAATCAGTTCATCATAAAACAAATGGAATACTGTAGAACTAAAACTTCAAGCACACTGTGAGACCCACGGGATCGCCCCTCATCCGGCCCGACATTACTGTCTTTAAGAGGCTGCAGGCTCCATTTTAAAGCAAGGATGAACTTTCAATCTATTTATTATATAATATACAGTATATTGCTATTATCTAAAACTAGAAGAACCAAGGCATGCACTGGCACCAACCATGTGGTACTAGCTTGTTGAGAAGGAGGCTAAATAATGAGGGAGGTTGAATGAAGATGGGTTCTGTGGAACCCACGAGTCACAGACCCACTGTACATAGATAGATGATAGATATCAACTGTATTCATCCCAGGGGGAGATTAGTTTGTAGCAGCAGCAATTTACAGAGTAAAATAAAAGAATGCACAATATATACAGTACAATAAGATAACAGAGCAGATATTGAATTTGAAGAAATAGAATGATAATAAATAAGATAAAATAGAATAAAAAATAAGAATGCACAGTATATACAATGGATTAGAATGGTATTAAATGAACTAAATGAACTAAACAGTAGAGCAAGGATCACCAACAAGCAACAACCGTGTAGCCTTGTAGTCATATGAAGGATGATAATCATATGCTTCACATGACTACATGATAATCATATGCTTCACATGACTACATGATAATCATATCCTTCACATGACTACATGATAATCATATCCTTCACATGACTACATGATAATCATATGCTTCATATGACTACATGATAATCATATGCTTCATATGACTACATGATAATCATATGCTTCATATGACTACATGATAATCATATGCTTCACATGACTACATGATAATCATATGCTTCACATGACTACATGATAATCATATGCTTCATATGACTACATGATAATCATATGCTTCACATGACTACATGATAATCATATGCTTCATATGACTACATGATAATCGTAAATGTCTTTTATTATTTCAATATTTTAGCATACTGGGGCCTTAAACAGTCTTGGACTTAATAATTAATAACTCAATAATTAGATTGAGTTTGACTGGTTATGCTGAGACCATGTTTCAATGAATGAGCTGTTGTAACCTTTATGACAATCACAGCCTCATGAAACTTGACAAGCACAAGCTAGAGAGCGAGAGCATCCAGACAGTGTACTGCTTTACTATGTATATTGACATTAAGGGCCTTTCTGAGACGTTTCCATAACAGAGGTGCTCGCCATTCAATTGCAGAAAAATATGATTCTTTTAGAAATCTCCAAATAAGAAAAGACTTCGATACCACATCTATGTGCTATCTACAGTTGACCTGCTATCTCCCCCTAAATACCCCCTGCCCCCCCTGAAACACATACAAAGGTCTATATTACAGTGATGTTAAGTGCTTGATATTTAATAATTAGTACTCTTTCATATATTCAAAGTTAGTTAAGTCCATCCATCCGTCCTCGTCCCTTACCCGAGCTATCTGGTCTGCCATTTGCAGTCGTCCGTCCAGCTCTCTTCTGATCTGTGCTGCCTGCTCATCAGGGTTGTCCAGCTGGAGAAACACATACAGACACAGTGTACTTCACAAGCTCAACCACAACAATGTATATGAGTAATTAGTACAACAACAACTAAGGTGAACTAGATACCGATGCAGTTTATAAGTAAATCATCACCCATCATTCAGCTGAACCAGGATATGCCATGCAGTTACAATAGCACCTTGCTGTTCACATTCAAGCACGCCGCTATTTACATTCTCACTGAGCTAAATATGTTTTATATTAATATGTATTCATTATCTAATACACTAAGCATTAGGCATACAGTTAATTGTCAAACTTCTTTTTTTTTAACCATACTTATATACTAAACATGTAAAATGTATCTGCAAATTATTATTGTCAGCGCTTTTCATTTGTTTTCTGTTCTACACTAGCTCACAGCAGCACGCTTCATGTATCGGTGCTTGTGTTTTAGAGGTACCACTAGTAGTGCTCTGGAGCAATTATCATCGTGCATGTGCACTTAGTATTAAATTCAGAAGGGAACAACAGCCCTGTGAAGTGTTACTTAACTGACACCTACCAGACAGATATAAAATATTGTATTCATTTACTGCTGAAATGACAACTTTTCTATGTGCAACACGAACACCTATAAGACTGCTCAACTCTAACAGCTCTCCATCCGGCTGCTTTATCATTTTAAAAAGAATTCATTATTTAGAATTGCATTGAGTGAACAGATTGATTACTTCGGTGGAAGAAACTTGATGACTGACCAGGAAACATAAGCCATAAGCATATGTTTATGTTAGATAGATCGTTTAATTTAAAACTAATACAATGGCTAAATACAACATGAGATTAAAAACATATTCCCCTTAAAAGAACCTTGTTTATTCTGGCTGATGTCATGATCAATGGTACTGTGAGGGTGTCAAGAAATATTCAAAAAATAAAAGATAGGGTCCAATGATTCTAAATGATAAAAGTTCAGTCAGGAATAGGCGTGGTTTTATATTATAGCTAAATAGAAACAGCATGGTCACACTCATGAGAACATGCAACAATTAAGATGAGTGTGTCTGGTGGAATAGTGGCATTCACCTTGAGACTTTTACAGATTTGACCTCCAGCCCACTGGCTGGCTGCTCCATATTGTTGGTGAAAGCCCCGTATCAGAATGGTATTTAGTGGAGGACCGCTGAGAGGACCTAATGACACACACTTGTCTCACTATCACTGATTGATGAGCACAACTTAAACATTCATGGGCCTGTTTCTCTACCAACTCATCACAGGGTGCAGTTGGGTTGCCAGGGTTTGTTTCTCCAAATCATTTTATGTTTTTTAGATTGTGTTACATAAAAAACTCTTGTTCTGACAATGGTTTTTCTTCTCAAAAGGCTGTGTTACCTAGAAGCAGGGAGATGAATGTCCTTTGGGGGATATTACTGCCACCGTATTTGAATACCTTCCCTTTCCAGCTGGCGAGAGAAGCCTCGCTGTGTACAGAGGCCTGTGATGCAGAACAGAGAGCAGCAATCGATCTGATAACCATGTGAGATTGATCAGGCTGCAGGACCAATACTCCCTCTGCTGCCATGCCTGCTGAGTAGAAGGAGCTGCAGCAGGCTAAAGTCTGGTTCATGCTCGCACTAGTGTCCCCGCGCCAGAAAAAAATGTCGTCATCACGTATTCTACGTAAAGTTTCTCTGCACAGTAATGCAACAGATGACTTAAGAATGCATCTGAGATGCCTCCTGTATAGACAACATGTCCCACTCCTGCTGCTTTCCATTAAGAGAAATCCAACAGTGAACCGGCGGGGGGCTATTATTGTGCTGAAGTTATAGGAAATGCAATGCATTTGTCACAGAGTCAGGGCAGCTCTGTCAGCAGCACTATTGTCCCATGTTAAATGGTCAAGATATGGAGACAGTTGATGCTTGTTGGTCTGTGGATCCGTTTTTACCTTCAACTTATTTTACCTCACCATAGAATACAATTTACAAAGAGGTCACACTTGTTCATTGCTCAGCTCGATGGCCTATTGAATCATCGTATTAGTGGCCTCCCATACTAATGCTAATCTCAGATGTTTCAAATAGTCGGCTCTAGTCAGCTGCATTGATATTCAGAGCATTAATATAGCAGCAATAGATATGCTCCAGGTCAAGCATCTTCAAGGACTCTTCATTCTCAGCAGCTGTAGCAGTGACAGACACAGAAGTAGAAAGAAGAACAGGCAAGTACAGAAGGCTCTCTCACCCTCTCACCCGCCTGACCTTGCCATTGACTTTCTCCCACTTTCTGCATTAACATCTTGCCAGAACACCCACCCCTGCTGTTACCACTGACTGAGGAGCATGGCACACACACACACACACACACACCGTGATATGCATCACAGAATAAACACGTCAAAAGTTGTGGAGAGCATTTTTGTGTGTGAACTCCCATGTTGTTATTTTCTATCACACACATGCTTTACTATATGCTGCAAAGTTTCACATATTCACATTATAAACAAGCAGCATAGCTTTGAAGACTGAAACCAAAACTAGTATTATCAAACAGTGTTTGCCTCTTTTTAGGTGGCAGGAGTGACAATGAGTCATCCTCAAGCTTTGTTGTGTTCCGGTTCAAGAATGATGAAGACAGTTGGAGAACAATTAATACAAAATGGGATGTCAACAGTTTCTTTCCTTGGCCACTATCATGTTTTTCCCAAATGATGCACAAATCTTCAGGCATTGCTGCTCCTCTGTCTCATGTGGTGCTGAACACAGAGCTCTGGTAAAGTAACTGTCCTTTAATCAGGAGAGACAAGTCAGATGAAGAAAAGATAATTGTTTATTACCAACAGATGATGTGGGACGATAAGTCTTGACAGAGTCTTTGGCGCTTGGACTCTACAGGGAGATATTTGTCATGGAGAGGCGTCTGCCCTGACCCCCCCCCCCCCCCGTGGAGTCCAGACACTGGTGGTGGTGGTGGCTGATGAGGCTGATAGAATGATGAGTTGATGAAGATGATGAAGACTGGGAGGAGATGGGGAGGTGGAGGGTTGCGTAACAGCAGCATGAACGTACTGAAGGTAGACAGACGATCATATTTAAAGAGACAGCAGCAAGATGACGATAGGACAACGATGTCATTGTGTCCTTGTGCTATTGGATAGAAGAGACCAGCTGATCTAAACAGCTGATATCATGATTGACAGCCCCAAACAATAACAAGGAAATAATGAGTGAGCATGTGTGAGGAGTGATGGCAGATGTTTGAGAAATAAACTACAGGCTTATGCATGCAAGAGTATAGTCTTCCTGTCTGAACTTACGCTAGAGCTTCATATCTTTCTCATTGGTGTTTCTCTTTCTCTCCCTCGCTCACTGTCTCACATATCATGTGTGTCAACTGTCACACTCGCAAATCAGTAAATTACAAAACAGCGACTTCACCCTCCTCTATGCTCATTGCACTGTCCCAAATGTGGTCGTCCCTGTTTGACATGATACCTGATGTCTTTAGTTATGAACACAAAGGCACGAAGCATCTTTCAGTTCCTGTGATAGTTCCTGAGAAAGGGCAGCTCAGTGAAGTGCATTAAACCCCTCCACCAAATATTTAGCTCTCTGTTGAGTCTTGATCAGCGGGGAACAAAAAGGGAGTGCGTTGAAAACCTCCAAAACAGCAGAGCCAGTTACTCTGCTGTCCCTGGGTATCTGCAAATGAATTCCCTCTAGCAGAGCCTTTTCCTCCTGACTGAGCTCAGCTCCACTGCTTCTCACAGAGTCTTTTCAGAAAGAAAACATCTGTCCTTTAAGAAGGGACCAATGCCAACAGCGGTGTACGCCTCAGTTTGTATGTGAGCTGAGATGTCAACAGACGGTAGTGGAAGCCATTCATTGAACAGTACTGGACACATCTTTTCCTTCTCAGTGAACCCTTACAAAGAAAAAATGAGACAAACAAACGACAGCATCGCTGGATTCAGAGAATGCTTTATGTTTAAGTTCTAGCTGCCATAAGAATGATGACGTATGTCCATCAGGAGCAAAATAACTCTGCAGAGGTCTAGAGGTCGAAGTGGACAAACAGCCCAGTCGGCAGGAACTAATGGTGGCATCGTCAGTTTTTGCAAACTATGGATACTGTTTTTCTTTTCTGTGCGCTGCTCATTGTTTACAGTCCGATTAGCAACATGAGATAAAAGACTGGCTTTGGAGTTCAGTTCCCACGTGCACAACAAGGTTGTATCACAAGTAGCCGGTTCATTTTAAGCTAATACAAAGAGAAATGATCCCAGCAGTTCAGCCGATGCATTCTGCTTCTTTTGCACTCCACACGGACTATTTACCTGCATTCAACCAAAGCCTGCTCAACCATGATTGGTCAATACCAGTCGGAATACAAACGGAAACCACAACCATGTCCCGTTGCCTGCTGATTCTACATGTGAATACGGAATGTGATACATTAACTTCTGGAGTTTGTGCAGGCGTGACACGAGGCTGGTATGAAACATGTGTCTGATTGAGAGGTAGAGGGTTTAACGGATCCAGTGGTTTGCAGAAACATACAACATTGTTTTGGGTGACTGGGTAGCAACAAAACATCAGACTTTAACAAGGCAGCTGTTTCCTATTTCCAACAGCCAAGGCTGGTTTCCTTTAATCATGACTACGATAGTCCCCTAACCTTCACCACCGGTCTAGCATTGTAGCCGCGACAACGGAGGTCCCATAACCTTAGAAACCGCTGACTAAGTAATAATTGTAAGCCATGATCTTTGTTATATGTTAGAACAATCGTGTTGTCAGATCATCAAACCTAAACATTTAATGTTCTGTAGGCAGGGTTTCTACTCAAGCTCTCTCTCTTCATTCATTTTCTGTCACTTTTCATGTGAACAGCTAAACCAAGAGATGATATTATCTATTAAAGCCCAGCCTAACCCCACCTAACAACATGGAGTCTTCCCTTCATCAGAGCTACTGGTGTCTGCTCTCTGTCTCTGTCATGCTGGACGAGCGTTTGAGGACGCTGTGCCTGGAGGTGCTGATGGGGACCGGACTGTGTGGGTCAGTGAGCTGAGCTGGTACCTGAGGAACTCTGGCTCACAGACTTTCTGCTCCAGGAAACAACAGACAGACGAACAACGTTGTCATGACTACTGGTCCCTTAATTGGTTTGTTGAAATCCACAAACACACACACACACATACACACACATAAAGCATCAAGGATCAGATCATTTATACCCTCAAACTACTTACTTTGTGTCTTTTAGATTCATAATTCAACAGTTGTTGAAACAATCCTCTAAAAACAACAAATTGTTTATCAACTCAAAACCCAATCAGATCCACATATCTCAGTCCACAGTGAAAGGTGCGTGACCTTTCACTGTTGATTCTGCACTACTTCACATACTGTAGCAGCATATTGGGATAGCAGCAAAGAGTCATCAAGAAGCTCTGAAACAATGTCCAATAAAGCATTCAAACTCATACTCACACTAACACACAGCCTAAACAATGTCATACTTTGTCACGAATTCCCCTTCATATTAGTTTGTTTTCATCCTGTCTGCTGGTTTAATTAACTCTCCTGTCATTTCAGATCCTACCATTCACACCCGATCACCTCTCATTCCCCTCACCTGGTCCTCCACACCCATCTCACCTGCAGCCCATTCCCTCATTAGCCCTCACTATGTAGGTCCCCTCACTTGCACTTGTTCCCTGCCACATTGTCTTGTTTGTTATTGCCAAGTTCTCCAGCGTACCTTTATATTGTTCATGATCTGCCTGTTCCGACCCTGTCTGCCTGTTTTCCACCTTGGATTTCTGCCCCTTATTGGATTTGTTCGCCTGTTTGACTGACCTCCCGGTTTGGACCCTGCCTGAACTCTAGTAAAAGAACTGAACTTGTATTTTGTCTCTGAGTTGTGCTTTTGGGTTCTAGTATCTGTAATCCTTGCATACTTAACTGTACTAAGAGGAACATCATAGCTGCTGCTGAATTCACAGTAAGAGAACAAACTGTGGGACAACATTGTCCATCAACACTGAACTAAAAGTGATCTACAGTATATGCTGTTCTGTTAGTTGCATAATGATGCATCATGTTCCTCTCTTCAGCACCATTGAGTCAGCCTTTGCTTTCTGTGTCCTTTTTTCACCCCACAGTCCTTAGTGCTAACCCTCCCCCCTTCAGCCCCTCAGTAAAGGCTTTGCACCTGGCCTCCTCACCCGATGAACACCTCCTCCAAGCTGCTCCTCATCCTCTCCTACTCTCATGTATGCTGCTACCGTCATCCCTTCTCTTTTGTTCGACCTCATCCCTCCCTTTATACAATCACTTGCTCAACAGAGACTACTGGGTGTCTAATGATTCTTTTGTTTCTGGGCTGTAGTGAGGTTTTGATTTTGAATGAAGAAACAAAGTAACGCATTAATCTGAACAGCCAACCTGTTGTCACTGCCAAGTTGTCACATATGGAGGCTTGGTCAGGTGCCATCGGAGTCGCTTCAGGCAACACATCTACATGGTTTAGGAAAGGATTGTGGTTTGGGCTTAAAAGGTTAAAATAAGTACATTTGTTTGGCTTTCATAAAAGTCTTCTTCACTTTACATTGCAGGTGAAGCACAAGTTGCATTAATGATGGCTCCTTTTCTTCTGAGGGTCCCAGTAAAGAACTTTACACACCAGCAAAACTCTTTCACTCCTTTCAACCTTGACAAAGAGTGCATACCAGATCCACTTCTTCCATTCTTGCTTTTCACAATAAAAGAGATATACTGCCGTTCAAGAGTTTGGGATCGCCTGCCTCAAGAGCTTGATTTGTTACAGTAGAGTCTGAGAGGAATGGTAAATGGACTTGTACTTATTTAGTGCTTTTCTAACAAAAAGAACAGAAGACTAAGAGGAAACTCCATCATCATGCATCATTCAGCTGCTGCTGTTTTCTGATTTTCAGAGTCCACAGTGGTCATACCAGGATATGCCATGCAGTTACACTAGCACCCTGCTGTTCACATTCAAGTCGTTATTTACATATTTTGTAACTCTGTGACTCACATTTTCTCAAAACAGCTTTTATTGCCTGTTTTTTGCTGCCATTGACTGCCTGATTGCCGGCATACATCGCCGCTTGTTTTGAGTTTGAATGAATTGTGCTTTACGACGCCTTACAGCTCATTGGTGTCAAGACGAAGGGTTAGCAAATTGTAGGTTGTATAAGTCAATCAGGCAATTCAGCAGCGGTTGTTGCACACACACGGTGCAGATCTGCACTTCATAACTGCACCTTTCCAGTTATGAAGGAGTGGTGAATCAGTGACACAGCACACGTATCTAACGTGTTTATGGATTTATGCTTTGATATTGATACTGAATTCTAATTCAGAAAACCCGTCTACATCTAACCGTTTGTTTCTATCATGTATCTCATGGCTGTCCTTTGTGTGAGAGATTTCTGTGAGGCAGAATGACAACTAAACCCACAAATATAAGAGGTTTGACTGACTATTTAGACTGAGGAGTGACGTAGAGACGCTGTATACAGCTCTGGTAGCAACCTGTCAATCACAGTAAATCCGCCCTAAAGCATCCCCTGCTTTATGGTCTGTTTGACTCTAAATGGACCATAATGTACTAAATGAACATCATGCTGTATTGAAGAAGACTTGAAACTAGAGATTGAGACCATAAACTCATGTTTACAATGTTTACTGAGGTAATAAATCAAGAGAGAAGTAGAGTCATTTTCTCATAGACTTCTATACAACCAGAGGAGTCGCTGGACACTAGAGAGAATGCAGCTTGAAGACATGAAGCTTTGACTTCACTTTTCAGAACCGGAGGTTGCTGCCTTCACCCAACCAAGAATACTGAGAGAATATTAGATAGACAACCCCACTACTTCCTCATCCGTCCTTCCACAGCCCCCCCCCCCCCACACACACACCTAATCCTTTGCTCTCTCCAAGTTGCTATCTCCTCTGCATGGATTATCAGGCCCAGACCCCGATCACAAGAAAAGCAATTACTCGCCCTTGATTCAGATAAGAGCTCAAGAGTTGGCATGGCAAATTGAAGGGGGAGGGGTATGAGCGGTAGCCTCTGTGTACAGTTGTCATGGCGACCACATACAAGAGGATAAAGGGCACTGGGGACTGTTTGCGTGTGTTTGTGCAGTGCTCACGTGTGTACAACCTTTTGAACGCTCAGGAAGCAGTTTGAGGTTAATGTTATTATCAGTACACAATTCCTCTCTCTCTCGCTCGCTCGCACACACACACACACACACACACACACACACACACACACAGCATTGAGATGTACTTCAAAGTGGACCAGGACAGCAGCAGTTCTTTGATGAAGCACAGTTGCGGGTTATTTGGTCTTTCTTCTGTCACAGACAAGTTAAGGGTTTCACAGAAATACTGTACA
Source organism: Anarrhichthys ocellatus (assembly GCF_004355925.1). Lineage (NCBI taxonomy): Eukaryota > Metazoa > Chordata > Actinopteri > Perciformes > Anarhichadidae > Anarrhichthys > Anarrhichthys ocellatus. Next base: position 966,832 of record NW_022280129.1, read on the forward strand.
ACTTCTCAACCACAGAACATGTCCTGCCCCATCTTTACCTTTCATCAACAGCAAGCCAGCAGATCATTTGTACAGACAGACAGGATGAGTGAAAAAAAACTTTAGTTTACAAAGTGGAAAAAAACGCTGTGGAAAATGCAGGTATGGCAGGTTAACATGTTTGCAATTGCATCTTCTGTCACTCAGACAAATGGGAAATGCTGTTGGAAAATTGTAGGCAAAAGGGCACAGCCTCTGCAACTGCAGTCTGACTCTAAAACAATTCAACATAAAGACAGACTCCTGTTAACTCCTCAGATCTGCTGTACAGTGTCTGTAAATGCTGTGGTTGCCCTTATATTAGAAAAAAGCAATTTCCGGTGTGTGAAGTACAACTTAAGATATTTGAACAGCTGATCCTGTCATTTTTTAAATACTTTGTTGTTGCATAAGTGCTGGGAAAAGGAGGAAAGATAATGCTATAAAAGATTTGAAAAGCTGGGACCAAATTGATAATCAAATTGCTACATGTAATATTTAATCAATTATTCAATCAATTGTTTCAGCTTTAGATAACACAGATCTCATTGTAGCAGGGAAAAGGGACTTTCACGCAATATGTTCCCTAAATGGTAAATCCATCTCATTTGTTCAAGGTATGATATCTCAGCTCTTTCTAAATATGAAAGCTGAGTTCTCATTTAGTTTGGCTGTAAAAGCAAGTGACCAACCAACCTGATGGTGGTGCTGGATGAAAAGTCATGAGTTCAAATGTTTTACAATTCACCATGAGGGGGGCATGAATGTCTGTACCAAATGTCATCGCAATCCATCCAACATTTGTTGGGACGATTCACTCGAAGCCACAAACAACTTCACAGTTGTGCTGGATGAACAACTGTCAGAGGATCATCAAAGTCACCAGGGTTCATCCTCTGAGAGCCATGAACATCCGTACCAAATTCTGTTGCAATACATCCAGTAGATGTTGACAAACTTCAGTCTGGACCAAAGTGGTGGATGGATCTACCTTCTCATGGCACGGCTAAAAACCAAGGTTACTCTTTAAACTGGATGAAGCTGGAACTGGCTAATATTTGATACTTTTATTTGACAGATGACATGATTAAATGTTAGTTTTGGTTTTATTCGCAGAAATATTGTGGTCAAATTCAACGGCAACATGTCCTTCACCATCCGTCACGATGGGGCAAAAAGGCAACAGGGATGGATCCAAATGCAGGAATACAAGCGGAGCAGAAGGAGGATAAACAGTGACATTAATAAACAAATATCCAAACCAAAACTTACCAAGAACTCAAGTCTAAAAATGTGTAACTGAAAATCCAACAAAACGACACAAAACAGGATCAGGTAATTCAGACATGCACAAGCGATACCAATGGGAACATAGCAGACAAACCAGCAGACAAACGACAGGACTATGAATATACAGGAATACACAAACTACTCTAGACAACAAGACACAGGTGGGCAGACACAAGCTCAGCCTGAAAGCTGATGAGTGGAAGAAACACAATGGAACAGAGCAAGGCTGACTAATATAACACAGGTGATCACAGAACAAAGGAGGGAAAACAGGACAGGAAGTCAAACAACCACAGGACACAGGAGGCAGGGAGATTCAAGATAAAACAGGAAACAAACTAAACAGTTACTCAGAGAGTGTTTCTGAGAAGGGACGGTACTGTTGAAGCCATTTGAGTGAACTCAGCCTTTAATTGATCATTGATCATCATTGATTATCTTCCTATGGATTCATGGACTGAGTGTCTCAGCACTCACCGTGCTTTCCGGTGTGTTGTCTCCAGTCTATTGTGACCAGTTAGAGGCTTTCAGTGGCTGCTGACTCCACCGCGGCCCTAATGGCTGAAACCCATCTGATAAAAGGAGAGAACACTCACTCTGTTCCCCTCTCACTACATATCCGCTGCGTTGGCCTGCAATTCAATTTGTCTGGCGGCCTCAGCCATCATTACTGCCAAAGGCTCATCCATCAAGAGAGATGTGCCTTGCTGTTTGACCCCGCTGCTCTTTATATGATGTGTGTAGTTTGTTAGACAACAATCATCTCGTCTGCTGCTCCGGGGCGTTCACTGTCCTGTCTGAAGTAATGCTTCAGCCAGCAGGGCCCACACACATCAGCTTCAACACAAGGCTTTTCAGGTTGCCATCCGCAACCATTTTGAGAAGGTGGCGATCAATCCTCGGCGTCTGTTTACCATCAGTGACAACATGTGACAAACAGGGACAGAAAAACATGCATCCCACACTGAATACATTTGTAATATTTCTTGCATTAGTGATATTCAAACATGGCTGTCACAATCAGAAGCAGAATCAGCCAACGCTGGAGGTGCGTGAGATGAGAGCTTTATGAAATTAATCCATGTGCCATTGACCTGAATAGGTGCCACACACCTATTTAAAGAGGCTACTTGATGTGTTGACTCAGCAGAGATAAGATTAAATGAGAACATTTCATCTCCAAGAGATGCGTGAGAGCCTCACTGCATTGTATCCATTATATTACTTTTATCTTTAGAATGTTCACCTGGCACCTGGATTCTGTGTTTTATTTCATAAATGGAGGCTTTTCCACCATAAATTTGGAGCATATAAATTCACCAGAATGCAGGAAATGAAGAGTTTGACACTAAAAGATCCCCCACTCTGTATGTGACCCACCAAAGTTGAAATGAAAGCTAAGCCCTTGTGTTTGACTTAATGTCAACATTACAAAAGAAATGTAAAAGGAAATGAATGAAGTGTCGGGAGGCAAAATATCTCTGCATTTTGAGCTGGACGGGAGATTATTCTGCAAAGCATGTAGAACACCTCAATAAGTGACACATTCAGTTCACTCGTTCAAGGTAGCAGATCCTACAGAAGCACAAGGCTAGACATGCACTGGAGCTTCATGCTTCTAGGGCACATCTTTCATTAGTAAGCTGCGTAACTGCTTAGTGTCTTTATAATAAGTTGATGAAAAATGGCAAACATATTTTAGTTTTAGCAACAACCAAAAGCTGATGCCTGGTTGCCAGTCTGGAAAACACTTTTAAACGTTCGTGTTGAAGCCTGAATACAATAACTTTAACACTACATGCCATCATTCACCCATTCACACCCATTCATACACTCATGACAGGGGCTACCATGCAAGGTACCACCTGCCCATCAGAACTGTCTAACATTCATACTACATTCACACACAGCAGGAACAGCCTGTGGGAGTTTGGGGTTAAGTGTCTTACACAAGGACACATGGACATGGACTAGCAGAGCCATGCCAGCGATCCTCTGATTGAAGTACGACCCTGCTCTACCACTGAGCCACAGTCGCCCCGAGTTAGTCAAGTAGATTTATTTACTTGAAGATGCCCCTAATAGGCTGAGGTAAACAAATGACTTTACATGACAAACAATAAAGGTATTTTCTTCTGAGCTTCCCAGTGACCACTGTCCTTTACAAAGAAAAAAGCACAACTGTCTGATCTGCTGTCAGCCATCAGAGAAACTTATCTGCTGTCAGGATTTAGGGCAATCAAAAACAAGTCCAATGAATGAGCTCCTGCCTTCTATGTGACTTCAAGGTAAAGCAAGATAATCCTTTCTTAGTTCCACAGCAAGGGTATGCACATGAGGTACTGTATGCGTTACAGTACCTCCTCCTTCTTCCTCTACTGGACAAAGCATTCATGTCATTCTACACTGTTCCAGTCCTCTACTCCACCAGAGAGGACAACCAATCCCTCTCTCCCTCATATCTCCCTCATACCCTGTCATACTGTATATCTGCTGTATCTCAGAAAGGCCATATGTAATGGTCATATGCATTTGGAATGCACTGACAGATGATGTTGTCCTGAGAGGGACACCAGATGATGAAACGCTCATACAGCTCATTTCTGAACATAATTTGTCGTTCTTGTTGAGGACTGTTGATGTACTTTCAGGAAGTACTATATGAAATCATGCATGTGTTTGCATTTTAACTGTTTCAACATTATGCCAAATATGTCAATGTATTGTGCTGCAGAGATGTCCAACCAGTGAGTTCCGGCCCGTCTTGTCTTTTAACTGCACTTGTTCTTCAAGAGGTGATAGTGAGTCACTGTAGCATCAGTCTGTCCTCAGTCCGGATATCCAAGTAGTGGAGGTAAACCAAGGGCTTGTGGGTAACACATCCATGGTCCATGTGTGTGTTATAGTTTGTTTATCGGATGAAATCCAAAGTGCCCGAAATGAGAAAACGACTTGCACCCTCGCCTCATCCCCCCCACCGCCGGGAGGCTGCAGCTCCAGGAGACGTACCCCCAGGTAGCAGTCAGCTTGAATTCAGCCAGTCCAAACCCCAGCTCCAGCGGTTAGATCCCAGGGGACTGCCTCCATTCTACATAAACTTACCATTGTATGAAACCAGTAGTGGAGGTCAAATGCTGACCCTTGGTTCTTTGGAGCACAAGAGGATACGTAGATAGTTTCAGACTTAAACGAACTAGAAGGAAATAATCAGGCTGGTCTCATCCAGCATTCGCAGCCATGTCTATGAAAAAGAATGCTCCATAACTTGTAGACATCCCACGACATGTTTTTTGTATAATCCATGTAACCTTGAACAAGGAAGTACAAAGGCAGCTAGAGCACACAGAGCAGGGCGACTGGTGGATGGGTCCAACAAACAGCCATCTGTTTGTTCCCGTGTGAAATGAAAAGTCAACGTTCATTTATTTGCCATCTAACTTGTATAATGTAGATATGGCACGAACAAAACAGAGGAGTAACCTTTGGTAAGATATCATAGCAACTATTGTATACATTATATCTCTTTGTCCTTTGGTTGTAACACAGCTGCAGCCATGCAGTACTGAATAACTGGCTAACAGGCTTGATAATACAGAAAATGACTTTCTGCAGCGTCTGCCTGTAGGAGCGTAAACATACTCTATGATAGGTCATAGTTCTATGCCTCTTGGGTTGAGCTTCTGTATAGAGATGCTCATGATCTGGCTGATTGTGCATGAATCATACAGTAGTCACTCCGTAATGAAGACAGCTACATGTTGCTTTGAAACCCGTTGGGAGGGGCAACGATCTGTCTGGCTCTTCTTCAAAAGCATCCGAGTAGAGCCACGGCGGCAAAGGATGACAGCAGCGGGACAAAACCCATTCCAGCTGCCATAACCTGCTGGTCCTAACCAGGGTCACCTCCAGGTTACACACACGCTGGTTAGCCTGCTGGGTAGAGCCAAAGTCAAGACATAAGCTTGTGTGGCAAAGGATGTTTCAACATCCCGCTAAGTAGAGGGATTTCCAACCTCAAGCTGGACTAAAGGATTAGCTCATATGCTGTCGCTTTGGATTTAGAGCATGTTCAAATGATGTGCATGTGTTCGACGCACGTAAAAGAAGATTTCTGCAAAAGTTACAATTGATGTCATGTCATCTTTTAATTCAGCAAGCCATCTGTCAGTGCTTTCAGAAGGCTTACATACCGCGCAATGATTTCTTTTTGTGCCATCTCCACTGCAAGTGAACGCTCTGTTGTACAGTAACCACATGCCTCGTACGACATTAGTTATTTAACTGTGGCTTGGTACGGTTGGATTTTAATTGGCAGTTATTAGCCACAGAGTGCAGCTCCTGCGCCATGAAGCCAATATTTACACCCAGCACTGATAACTGGAAACTGCTCATTCAGTTGAAATGTCTTTGTTTGCCGTAATAGCCTGAGCCTCCCCTCCTATCTGCCTCCTTCTAATCACCACCTCCTCTGTTTAAACAGCTCAACTCTGTCATCCTCCTCTCGTTCCATTTTACACTACCTCCAACACCCCAATCCTCTTCTCTACCCTCTCATTCTTCTTCTCTGCAGTTCAGTTACTCCACTGTGGAATGTGCCAATGTGTGGCCACATGCTTTAAAACAATTGGAGGCACATTTCACCTCTTCTATCTGGTCCACACGTTCATCTACATTTTCAGTTATAACAAAAAGCCAACCAACTAACTAAAACAGGAGTCTTTTACTTGTTTCTGCCACTTTGGATTTCATACATGAAGAAAGTGCAAAACACATACGGACCATGGATGTGTTATTGACAAACCCTCGGGACAGCTCTACGTCTTCGTCCTCTCACGCTGGACTGAGGACAGACTGGACGCTACAGTGACTGACTTTGGCCTCTCCAGGTACAAGTGGTACTACAGAACAGCATTGATATAGGTGTTCTCCAGGAACAATACAATGTGCTCAGGTTTCATTGGTGCAACATCTGAACCAAAAACAGTTTAACACACGTTAATTACAAAAGCCTTTTGAGCACATATGTTTGAAGCAGCTGGGGGAGCTGATGCTGTAAGTTGTTGCTTAGTCACATCTGGGATGATAAGAGATAAGTGATAACAGTGCTGAGGTCTCGGGACTACCTGTTGCTGTACGTTTTGACAGTCTGTTTTCTTGCCATCCCCACATTCGGACCCCTGAAAGTAAGTCAGCTGACGCTGGCTGAACCCTCTCCCTTCGATGACTGAAGACAAACACTGGCCCCGTTAGGAACTGTCATATAGAGCTTATATTTTATTGCACAAATAGATCAGAAATGTTCCATTGTCAGCTCAACTTTGAAAGATAAATCGATTTGATGGACGTTTGGATGTTTTGTTAATGCAGATTCATCTTTAGATGTTCTTTAACTACTAGCTAGTTCTTTAGTAATCATTGTGAAAGCCATGCTGTTAGCTTTGTCAATGATTTTTAGCCATATCCTAGAATGTCTTTGAACAACTTTCCGAGAAAGAACAGCGGTCACATCATTAGCAGCCGGTCAGTTTGCTCCAGGAATAAGAAAGCCAATGCCCAGAAACAGCTCAATGGAGCCAGAGGCTACACTTTGGGAATACATTGCTGCTTTTAGCTGGATTTTAATGTTAGGGTAGATCTTCTTTTCAAAGAAATATGTTACATATAACTCTTTTACAGGAAAGGTTCATGTCAACAACACATCCTCACAGCCATATCTCCGCTTCATACATTCACATCACTCTCATTTCTATATCAAAACCTGCTAAACAGTAATATACATTTCAATCTTGAGTATGTCAAGTTTATACACTGAGTGTGAGTGTGTGTGTGTGTGTGTGTGTGTATGTGTATGTGTGTGTGAGAGAGACAAATATAGTATACACAAAGAAGTCTGCTTGATTTGGTGCACTTTTGATATGCTTTCTATGAACTATGTATTCAAAGCAAATTGCAGCAACAACAATGGAATATGCAGGCAGATCAGACTTCTTACTCAAAAGTGATTTCAAAAAACAACTGGATTATAAAAGCCTGTCTCTAATAATAGCCTCCCTCCTAAGATCAGGCTGTGGCTAATAAGAAGACTGCAGAGCTGTTGGATGGATGGAGCAACAAAGCCTTTCACACAGCCATATATCTCAGGAATGAAAATAGCATTAAACTCATAATTCATTGAGGATTACAGAGCAGCATCACAAATGCAGAGTAACAGCCTCGCCATCACCAACAAGACCTCCTATTATCCCTTCCCCCATGTCTCCATTCAGAGCTGCATTGCAAAAGACAGCAACAGATTTCTCACTTTACAGCTCATTTATTCAGAGTGTTACTCCAGAAATGGCAATTGTCCATGACGAGAGGAGAAAAGAAAAAAACCTTCCAATGTGTGCCTCAGTCTGACATGGAAGAGATGTTTAGGATTCATTATGCAGAGTGACCAGAAAAGAACACCTGCTGGATATACTACAAGAGTGCAGTGAAAGACGACCTTAGTTAGTTGTTCATGCGGTGTCAGAACTCTGTGATCTGTCATGAAGCTGGAGGTGGTGTTGCGTTTGATGATGTTAAAGTTGTTTCTAATTGTGTTCACCTAATTTACATAAATGGAAAGTAACAACTTCGAAAATAATTTCAACCCGTTACAAAACAATAAACTAGAATGTCAACAACTACAACGCAGTTGAAAAGGAAAGCATTTATTAAGCCTTGTGCTTTCCTGCAGGTTTCTAGTGTTCTTCAGTTGATGCCTGTGAACATTTCACACTTTGTTGTGTGTAATATTACTTTTTCTATATTCGTTGCTTATCTGGCTCAAATATGGAAGAGAAATATGGCACAATTTGTTGTTTTTTCAGAGATTATCTTGTTGGTCAAATATGATTTAAACTGACTACAGAGATTATTGTCTAATCTTTAATGACAAGATTTTTGTTATGAATAATCATTGAAATTGTTTTTTGTTTTTTTATGCACACAACAAACACCATAGTCTTGTATACCAGCTGCTATAACGACATGAAACAAAAACAACCACAGAAATGATCTGTATCGACTGATATGGCTCATCAATAATCAATAATCAGCAATCAGCGGCAAAGAAGAGTGACTCTAAAAGTTATATTTGACTAATCATTGGATTTTGGGAATGTTTGTAAAACTAAATCGATTAAAAACATCACTTTAGACAGGTGGTGGGCATTTAATGAAAGAATAATTGAAAATAAAAAATGAATCAATACATATTTGAACAAAATCATTTGCTCTCATTAGAACCTTTTAGATTTTCAGTGTTTCAAACTATTTGATACAGAGCAGTCTTCAGCTGTGGTCTGTGTATTACAGGCTCAGTCGGCTCAGGGTGAAAAACCAAGAGTGTGTTTTAGTGTGTGTGATTTAGCCGGCATTAGAATGCTGTACGGCAGCCCCCTCCAGCCAGTGTGGGAATGAAACAGTAGGAGAAAAGACAAGATAAAAGGATAAGGAGCCCTGACAGTGAGCAGGTCCCCCCCTCTGTCTCTCCACTGACGGACTGAGCTCTGACAAAAGACTATCCAAGTGTAGGCCAGCCTCCAGCTGCCGACAAACGGATAGATTATTACCACATCAATCTGCTTTTACAGCCCGGCTCTCTGCCCTGTCATTATGCTCTGCATGTATTAATAACTCATTTTCCATTCATGAAATACCTGGCACTTGAATAGTGGATCATCTATGTATAGCAGCCTGTCTTATTGTTCCTCCCCCGTGCTCAGGCTGCTTCGCTGCATTCAGTTTTCCACAAAACCTGAAAAAGCCTCGACACAATGAATACTATTCTGCACATGAAGAAATTAGAATCGGTGACAATAAAGATAGGTCTTTCTCAAAAAGCAAGGATGGAAGTAACATGACGTACAACCAGTGGAGGGCCGTGCATTTTATACCTGGGCCTTCAGTGCTGTCCTGCTGCTGAAAAACCTCCTAACAACCTCATTATGAGGCGCAAGCTACGGTTATTTGTTTCTAGGGGTTTAATAACACACGTATTCGTATTAAACCATTTGGTACGAGGCTTACGAACCGAACAATACATTTGAATAATACTAGTGCATTTAGAATATGCAGAAGCTTAAATCGTGGGAAATATAATGTTTTCGGTGGACTGCGCTCACGTAGTAGACAACGGGCTGTGACCTCTGAACCCGGAACAAAACAAAACAAAACAAGAGACAGCTGAGGCACCGCACTTCTGGGAGGTTACGCTAAGCTACTCCGACGGCCGGCCCGCGGTAACTGTACATCTGTGTCATGTACACAACTGCTGTGTATAGGTAGGCACTGATGCGACATGTCTTTGGAAAGCTACGATTCTTGTGATTCGATTGATGCAAACCATTTCAAGACACAATCACAACAGCAGGTACAATCAACGCCTCTGTCAGACCACCAACTCACAAACAAACAGTTACAAAATCGAGGCAACTCACCGATGAAGCCTCATAATAATCCACCCATCAATAATATTCAGACAAAAACACTCTTGTTACATTGGCAAAGGTCCAGACGATCCAATCCAATAAAATATTCCATAAATACCCACGGACTGCTGTTGCATCATTTCAAATTAGTCGGCAGATATGCCTAATTATTTATGCATTTTCGAACGTAACTTCAGTTTGCATGTAAACAGAGACGCTCTCTGGGTCTCAAAATGGCAGCTGCACTCTGACCTTTTCATTTGACCTATTAGGAGCTTCCATGTCCTGTCTACAGCCTACAATAGCCAACGAGAGTCTGCGTTGAAGGAAAGTGCCCGCCCCTCTTCTTTCGTGTAACGCTCGAGCCAATTGCAACCGATCGTTCTGATGACTGACGGTTCGTATAGCCAATGAAATTTCAAAAATAATGATATGCAGCTTCTGGGGTTAGATTTAGAGGCAGAACGTGGATTTAGAGGCAGAACGTGGAAGTTACTGTGAAACCGCGAGTCAGGTCCCCATGTCCGTGCTTTAATCCAAAGTGCGGTTTTTAAAAGTTTTGGAGAACTTAGCAAGGTAAATAATGGTGAAATAACTTCTAGATAACTGTTTAGACATAAATAAGCTTTAGTTTGAATTATGAATACACATTTCTACACAGCTTAGGTATGTGACCATGGTTACTATGGGTTCCCATATGTTATTTTTTGGAATGTGCCTTGACATACCCTTAGAAAAACATGTCTAAAATATTCATTTTCTGTGGTATTGTTATCAAATTTGAACTTGGACTAGGTAAGGCTTCATGCTGTGGTCCCATTGTGTTTTCCAGCTATTAAGTCCAGCTATAGTCATCTGCAGGCATCTGTTTGCAGAAACATATTCAGGCGGAAATAAAAACCTTCTACTTCAGTGTGTTCAAACTTCTATTACTCAATGCCAGTAGCACTTACAGTGATTCTGACTGTGGGGGAAAAACCTTCAGAGTGTTACTTTTCAAAAGAGATCAAAACCATGCATGTACTCCAAACGGTTCAAGAACAGCTTTCAGTTTACTTTGGGTATGCCTTGGATAGGCCTTTTAGGCTCATTTTAATGGAGTGGTAACAGGTTTTAACAAACAATAACTCCACGCATGACGGGATGCTTCATAATTAACGGATAATGCATATAGTCCAAATCTATATAATTAACACAATGACAACAACAAACTCACAAGAACCAGTCACATATATTCATATGACAACAAAGCAACAAATCAATCTAGCAGACCTGCAGCAACACGCATTCTGCTACACACTCGAGGGCCATTCAGATATTAGATGTAAGAAAACAAACGCAGTTGACTTACCAAATGCTGATCACTTAAAGACAAACTCCACCTCCTTTCTTTGTTGACAAAGAGTTCAATGCCACGGTTAAATCCCAACTCAGAAATCCGTTTCTCCTCCTTCAGCCATTGAGTGTTAAAAAACAAAGCTAGATAAAATAATAATAATCTACACAAGCAACGTGCAAAAAATGTCATAATTTCTTCCATATCTTTCAATTTGAACTCTTACTACTCTGACTAAGCCTCTGCTGGCTACTTTAAGTTTCGTTTCACAATAGTCACGTGCTCGCCCACTGACCAATCACAGCACACGCTGCGCCTCACTGCAGCGCTGCTCCTTAAAACTGAGCTGCCCGTTAATGCTGACGTCATTATAGGCCAGCTAGCAGGCTCTGACACGTCAAAGAATACGCCCAACATGTCAAACTAAAGATCTGATTGGTTGAACACTATGACAATCAACAATATCATCCCCATTTACTTTAATCTGCACTGGCTGCAGGTGAGAGTGTGCAGGCCTCTGGCCTCTGTTCTTACCTAGAGACACAGAGGTGAAATCTGATTGGATAAAAGCTCTACTTAAAACAAGCTGCACTGGAAGCAGAGCAACTGAGGAAGACAGTAGCTGTGCAATGAGAACATAAGATAATGGGGAAAATATGTTTATAAATTATAATACATGTAGTGTATTTAAGAAAAATGATTAAATTATAAAATAGATATAACTTTGTGATTGTGTTTAGGCCAGCAGAGAAGGCCTTGCTGGCCCTGACCACTGCGTACAACATTTTGGGGAAAAACCTTCAACAATTTGGTGTACAGAGTCTCTTATTCTGACACCGGAGACCCTTGTTTGCATCCTTTGTCGATTGTAGTTTTCCCTGAGCTCAACTAAGTAGTTTTTTTGCATATAGTTGACTAAAGTTTGATTACAAAGGAGACAGAGCAGGACTCATACTTTGTTGTTTAGGACTTCATTAGTGGACTTCAGACAAATCATAGGTTTATTGTGGCCCTCAAGCACACAATGTAAACTACAGTCCAGATGTAAATCTACAACATCGTACTGCTAAATCACAGTAATCTAGTAGTTACAGTAAAATACAGTAATTCTACAATAACATACTGTTAAATTACAGTAATATACTGCCATAGCTACTATGAAGTCACAGTTTACTGCTGTGTTTTCACAATAATTTACCGTGAAAACATTACTGTACCTTACTGTGAAACCATTGTAATTACTAGCCAGTAATTTATTGGGATTTCACAGTCTAATAATTTACAGTGTAGCAACTGCTAATTCTGGTCAATGGCTTTTTAAATAGTAAAAAGCTTTTTCAGCACCATTTTGGGTCGAATCATCACACTGATGGTGACAGTGTGGCCAGCTGCAGGACTGAGACAAGATGAACAAACGGAGGATGGACTCTGTGTGGATTGTACGGACAGAACTTTTATAGTCATACCTTGTTTTTCATGTGCATTCTCAGTAAGGCTCCGATATTAAAGTGAAGGACGGACTGGTTCTTTTGGCTTCCCTTTATGTGGAGTAATTTGGTAAAAATGATTAATTATCCAGAAGTTTGGGCGTGGCTACCTTAGCTCGACCCTCTCCGAACTTGAGGCTTTGTAACAGCAGTCCACAAACCAATAAGTGAGGTCACAATGACTACATCCACTTGTTATAGATATACAGTCTATGGTTTAGAGCTTTTTAGGCGGGAATTAACTCTTAAATCAGCATGTTTCTTTGATCAACAAACGTTAACTGCTTGTACCAAACCAATGCCACATCAACTGGATGGATATGTCAGCTACTTGTAATTGGTGAGGATACGCTAACAACCCGAAATGATGTCATTGTGTCACATAAATAAACAACTGAAGGGAAAGATGGACAGACATATATGAAATGTTAAACACCATACAATTGAGGACTGACCTGGCAAGCATTATAGAGGAGCTGGTGCTCAAACTTCTTGATGCCCAGGATCTGCTGGAACATCTCGTACAGCTGGTCCTTGCTGAGGATGAGCTCGGAGGCGGCGCTGGCCGTCATTCTCTGCTGGTGCTTTCTGGGGTCCTCCTCACCTCGGTAGATGGTGTCGAACTTGGCGATCCAGGAGCTCAGCACTGTCTCTTTGCTCAGGCCGTCGATCTCAGGCAGACTGCGCACCCGCTTCTCTATGTGCTTCTTAAAAACCTCCCGAGAGTCGCTGGCCGAGCAGCCGCCGCTCTGCACCATCCGAGACACGCGGTCACTTTTCAGGAAGACCTGCAATCAATTTGTGAACTGACAGATTAGTTGTATTATTTTATCCAAAAGATTTCTGATTTACAAATAATGATTCATCAGGGAGGCTGGCTCTATGCTGGGGGTAGATCTTGAGAAAAGGATGCTGCTAAAGCTACAGCATCATGGGCAACCTCTCAACCCTTTCAGGTCTCACTGGAAGAACACAGTAACACCTCCAGCAACAGACTTCTAATACACTGGGTAGCTCAGCGCGTGAAACTATGGCGTTCCACTACAGTCGTAGTAAACACGTGGTTTACAGGTCCTTTATAAGCTATACAGTATTATAGGACTCACTCGCTATTATTGAATAGTTTCTTTCCACCCCACCTAGCACCGAGATGCCAGTGCCCCCGCCACCTACTTCAAGCAAACAGAGCAATTTGCCTTAGTCAAGGCACCTGGCACTGAGATGCCAGTGCCCTCCGCCACCTACTTCCAGCAACCACAGCAAGTTGCCGTAGCCGGGACACCTGGTAGCAACGCCAGTACCCTCCCGCCGTTTACTTTCAGCGACCACAGCAAGTTAACTTAGCCAGGGCACCTGGCACATCGGTTTCGCCAAATTCAACACTGTCGTTAAACCCATAAATCCTACCTTAATTTTGCCGATCATCGATCAGCAGAACTCATCGTTGATAACCTATCCTCCCAAGCCTACCAACTTTACACTCGTCAGCTTCAACGACCTGCGCAATAGGCAGGCAGCCCTGCTTTCTTAGGAGGGTTTCTTTTGGGGGTCTGCAAGGACCGGGAGCCGCGGTGGATCCTCAACTAAGCCTTCCCCAAACCGCTAAAGTCTCACCCTGGCTTAATCTCCCTCAACCATTCCTCAACGCTCCAAATAATCGATGAAAGTTCACCCTCGGCTGAGGCGGGGTCCTAGCTAGTGAATGGAGTATAAAACACATTTTGAGGACTTTGTCTCTGCTGACAGTGAGGTCTGTGGATTATCCAGGATCACAGGGACATCTATTTGTTTTGTCATTTTCATTTTTCAGTGTTGTGAAAACCAGAAATTGAATTAAATTAGCCCCCATTGTATTGAGAAATTCCAGAGACTTAATAAAACCTAGAAAAATCCAAATAAAACCGGTGCTTGGCGCCACTTGAGGTAAGTGAGTATTAAAACAACGTACCCTCCGGAGACTGACTTCCGGTATGCCCATGGAGTAGTTAGACGCAGAGTGAAACCGCGCTCCCAGATATATCGCAATATACCCACGGAAAAACTCGAAAATTCGATATTTATCAGTGAAAGGGGTAGATGAGTGGGAAAATAATCACCAGAAGCCATAAAAGAGAAGAAAAAATGAAAAAACTCAAGATAAAGGCTCCTCGGCGGCGAAAGCTAACAACATCGAAGCAGATCAAGCTAGCAATCAAAGTGAAGCAGCTGAAGGCCGGAGGAGCCCCGGAACGAGCATAGATCCCGGTGACATAATTAGGGCGATAAAGGAGCTATAAAATGATCTCAAGGGGGACAACGACTGCCTGAGACAGGACATTATTCACATGGGACAAGAAATTAACGGCAAACTTGACAAACTAGTGACGGAAATGCAGAGTCTGTCCGACCGAGCTGGAGAAGCGGAGACACGCGTGGAACAGGTGGAGGGTTGGGTGGTGGAGGCGAGCAAAAACTAACGGACTTAGAGTCCCGGTCCAGGAGAAACAACATGCGCCTCTTTGGAGTGCCAGAGGGAGAGGAGGGAAACTCGGTACCACAGTTCATCGTTAAACTCCTCAGAAGTGAGCTGCCATTACCACAAGAATTGGATTTGAAAATACAGCGGGCTCATCGGTCCGGGGTGCAGAAACCCGAAGCCCCACCGAGACCTATTATTATCAATTTCCAGGAGTTCACAACCAAGGACATGGTACTGAGAGAAGCTTGGAAAAAGGGAAAAATCCAACTGGGCAACAGAATTCTATACTTCGACCACGACTATGCGACTGAGATAGTCAAGAAACGCAGGGAATACAATGGGATAAACAAAGCGTTAAAGGAAAAGGGGATTCGTTTCCAAACACCATACACGAATATACGGATTCACTGGGATACAGGGACCCGAACTTACACTAGTGCACAAGAAGCGCAGCGGGAGCTGAAGAGACGCGGTTTTCCCGTGGAAGAGCGGGAGACTACCGAAGGAGAGAGCAACCTGGAAACACGGCTTCGTGATCTATTGGGATGGCAGCAGGCATCGGGTCGTCGGGAGAGAGGACCAGCTGCGGCCCAGAGAGCAAGGGATAAACTCCAGGAGTTCCAGAGGGGACGCATCGAGCAAACATGAACGGAGACGCAAGCTGCACGACCCGGTATGACTGTTACAATTCTGAGACTCTCAACAGGATTATGATATATTTGCATTTTGGCTTTATACTGATCACTATGTGTCTGGGAGTGACGGGTTCATTTTTTCATGGGTTACGTTGGACTCACAGGATGGTAGAGTTACCGCTGTTTGACTCACCAGCCATCCTTAATGCAGGGCCCTCTCCCAACGAGAGGCATCACCCTCGACCCACCAACGGGGTCACAGTTGAGGAGGAGCAAGAGCCTCCTTTTCGATTGGAGGTCTGTTTACTTTTGTGTTTCACAGTTGATGTTTTCATTCGGACTTTGTTTTGGGGGGCAACAATCTCATTTATTATTTGGTATATGTATGATAGGGTCACATAACTTGAGAATTATCTCAAGTATTATGTGAATGGTCTGAGTAATCCAGTCAAGAGGAGTAGAGTGCTAGCAAAAATTAAAAAGGATAATACACAAGTCATATTTCTACAAGAGACACACATGTCGAAACAAGAACATAATAAGCTGAAAAGGTTTGGGTACTTAAACTCTTATTTCAGCTCTTGTAAAAATAGTCGAAAAAGAGGAGTAGCTACTCTGATTTCCAACTCCCTTAACTTTGAACTGATTAAGGAAAAGGGAGACAAAGAGGGCAGATATATAATAATCAAAGGAAGGATAGATAACGTTCTGGTCACATTTGTTAATATATACGCCCCTCCAGAAAGTGATAGACAATTCTTTAAATTACTATTTGATACAATAATTTCTGAAAGTGAAGGAATTTTCGTCTGTGCTGGAGATTGGAACACAATTCTAAACTACTCTATCGATACGACAAGTACAAAAAGACATAAATCCCATCGGTCAAAAGACCTCAATACTTTAATTAAAGAGATAGGAATGTTCGACGTTTGGAGGAACCTCCACGCACTAGAAAAAGACTTTACTCACTATTCAGCTACTCATCAGGTGCACTCCAGATTAGACTATTTCCTAATGAATACTACAGACAGACATAGGGTGAAGGAGTGCTCAATAGGATCAGCAGATTTATCAGATCACAATGCAATCTATTAAACTATTTATTTGAATAACAGACCGAAGAGTACATTATGGAGACTAAATATTAGCATTTTAAATAATGAGACCACTCTAAATGAGATTAAGAAAGAAATTGGTGACTGCATAAAAGATAACAACAATGGCCTGGTAGGCCCAACCATCGTATGGGACACGGTTAAAGCAATAATGAGAGGGAGATTAATTTCAAGAACAGCATACTTAAATAAGATGAAGAGGACAAAATACGATGAATTAGAGAAAACATTGAGAAAACTAGAGAAACAACAACAAAAAGATGGGGACAAAGGATTGTCAAACCAGATAAAAGAACTAAACAAACAAATATTGAACATCTTGAATGACGAACTAGAAAAGAAATTGAGATTCACAAAACAAACTTTTTATGAATCGGGCCCAAAAGCAACAAAAATCTTAGCAGCACGTCTCAGGAAACAACAAATTATTAATTCAATACACAAGATCAGAGATCCTTTAACTAATAAGATAACCTACGAACCTGAAGAAATTCATAAAACTTTTAAAGATTACTACGAAACCTTATACGTACAGCCTAAGATTGTCAATGAAGATAACATTAAACAATACTTGTCATCATTAGATCTTCCTTCCATAGGAAAAATACAAAACGACGAATTAACTGCCCCATCACAAAAAAGAATTGGACTTGGCGATTAGTAAATTGAAAACAAATAAATGCCCAGGGAGTGACGGTTTTCTGAATGAATGGTACAAAATCTTTAAAGAAGACCTCGCCCCTGTATTGCTAGAATCCTTAAATTGGGCACTCAGCAAAGCTGAAGCACCACCATCATGGACAGAGGCCGTGATATCAGTCATCCCAAAAGAAGGTAAAAATAAAGAAGGTTGTTTATTTTACCTTCCAATTTCTATATTGAATGTAGATTATAAACTGTTTACATCTATAATCTCAAAAAGAATTGAACACTTTCTACCCGAATTAATAAATGAAGATCAGACAGGGTTTATAAAAGGTCGACAAACACAGAATAACATCAGACGAACCTTACACATTATAGAACAGGCTAACAAACAACATCTAAGTGCAGCTCTGGTCAGTCTCGATGCGGAAAAGGCATTTGATAGAGTCAGCTGGTCTTTTCTGTACAGAGTGCTAGAGAGGCTGGGTTTTAATAACCAATTCATTAGGTGCATACAATCTTTATATAGAGACCCAACCACTAGAATAAAGATCAATGGCCATCTGACAGGTAGTTTTAAGCTGTTTAGAGGCACTCGCCAGGGTTGCTGCCTTAGCCCCTCCCTCTTTGCAATATTCATAGCGCCTCTGGCTCAGGCTATCAGGCTAAAGAGCTGAAAGGGATCAATATAGCAAAGGAGGAACATATAATAGGACTTTTTGCAGATGACATTATTACCTATCTCCAAAATCCCAACTCAACAATTCCCAAACTTATGACAATTTTGGCTGACTATGGTCGGATGTCGGGCTATAAACTGAACATTACAAAAACACAGTTACTCTCTCTTAACTACATACCAAGTAAGGCAATTAGGCAGAAATATAAACTGAAGTGGGAAGCAAAATCAATAAAATACTTGGGAGTGCTAATGACTCAGGAAATGAACAAAATATATGAAACAAACTACAATATAATAAACGATAGGATACAGAAAGATATAACAAAATGGTCAACACTAGTACTGGACTTTAGTTCAAGAATTGAGGTGGTGAAAATGAATGTACTGCCAAGGTTGCTCTACCTCTTCTTATCATTACCAGTCAGAATCTCAGTTTACAGCATGGGACAAACAGATATCCCGGTTTATCTGGCCAACGGTAAAATTTAAGACACTCCAAATTGACAAAGAAAACGGAGGACTAGCACTGCCAAATCTCAGAGAATACTACTACGCGGCCCAATTGAGGTACATTGTTTATTGGTGCTCCCCGGAGTATCAAGCTGGATGGAAACACATTGAGCTAAATCTGGGTCAATCTCAACCTCAGGCCAGGCTAGGTGGAAAAGAATATACTGACCAAAAGGGAGAAAATTCCATCTTAGAAGATTCACTGAAAATTTGGAATGAGATAGTCAAAAAATACAAACTGGAAGGAGACAGTAAACTTCTGATTTGGCCGTCTCAGACCCCCAGGTTTAGACCTGGACTGATAGATAATACTTTTGTACGCTGGAGAGAAAAAGGGATAACAGCGGTATGTACACTCATAGAGGGAAACAATTTTAAAACTTTTGAAAAACTCAAAAGAGAATTTTATTTAGAAAATGGGGACATGTTCAGATATTTACAGCTAAGACATTTCTATGATACAGAAATTAAAAAAGGGGTTTCATCTGAAGGTAATGAAGTGATTGAAGTGTTGACAGGTGCGTACAAACAAACCCCCTCAAAGTTGGTCTCCAAACTGTACAGGAGTTTACAAAAACGAAACGGAAGAAACACACTATATGTAAAACTGAAATGGAACGTTGAACTGTCGAATAGTGATTGGCATTCCATGTGTAGAACGCAACAAACATCCACCAGCTCTAGAAGATTGAGGGAATTCGGATGGAAGAACTTAATCCGCTTTTTTATAACACCCCACATAAAATATAAACAGTTGGGCAAAGAGCAGCCATGCTGGAGACAGTGTGGGCGGATGAATGCTAACCACTCACACATTTTCTGGACATGTATAAAAATACAAGCATTCTGCATGCTTTGATAAAGGACTCCTCGTGCCTTTTGAAGAACTGAAGACAAAGTATGATTTGCCCAGTAGAACTTTCTTTTGTTACCTCCAGTTAAGATCATTTTTGAGAACCAACCTGGGCCCTGGAATGACTCTACCTGTGTTAACTAACGTGGAAAAATTGCTTCACCAGGGAAATGTGTACAAATTTATTTCTAAAATGTACTCCATGTTGCTGAATGAGGGCCCAAAACCAGGACTACACAGATCCAGGATGAGATGGGAATCAGACTTGAATATAACAATTGATGAAGAACTCTGGTCAGATTTGTGCCTGAACAGTTTGTCAGCAACGGTTAATGCCTGGTACAGACTTGTTCATTATAACTTTCTTCATCAGCTGTACCTCACCCCACAGAAGCTACATAAATCCAAACCTGAATTGTCAGAAATGTGTTTCAGATGTGGTATAGAGGTTGGCTCCTTCCTACACTGTACCTGGCTTTGCACAAAGGTAAGGTCCTTTTGGTATGACTTTTGTAATACAATAACTAAGATCACAGGCATTACCTTTCCATTAGATCCTGAGCTATGTTTACTGGGAAACTTCACAACTCTCAACAGGTCTTTAACGAAGCTCCAAATTAAACTTGCAGAACTTGCTTTATGTGGCCAGGAAATGTATCGCAATGACGTGGAAGTCTGATTCCCCCACTCTCATCGACAAATGGTCTGTGGAAATGAACAGTTGTATTCCTCTTGAAAAGATTACATATAGTCTCAGAAAGAGATATCATTTATTTTTGAAAATCTGGCAGCCTTATTTGGAGTACATGGGTACAACACTAACAGTACCACAGGACTAACTATTTAGAGCTCTGATTTACAATATACACTGTGTCACTTTATGCACCAACCTTTTTTGTTGTTTTCTTGTTTCGTTTGGGTGGGGGGAATTACTTATTTACTTAATTTTATTTCCTATTTGTGTTTTTTGTTTGTTTGTTTTTTATGTACCTTTTTGTAATGTTTAATGTACTGTGTTCTGTATGCTCTCTTGCATTCTTAAAATACTTGGAAAAATAAAATATTCCAAAAAAAAAAAAAGCATTCTGGGACAGAGTTATTCAGACTCTGGAGGAGATTCTAGGCTACAAGATTCCTAGGGACCCCCGGATTGTGTACCTGGGAATGATACCTGGCGACATAATTCAAAAAAAGGACTTCTACCTCTTTAAAATCTTGACACTCGCTTGTAAAAAGGCCATCACAAGGAGCTGGTTGAAAAGTGACCCTCCAAGCCCAGGAGAGTGGCTGGACATTGTGGAGGAAATATATTCTATGGAAAAATTGACTCTTTTTCTAAGGATCAAAGTAGGGATCCACGATCAACGCTGGAGAAAATGGACTGTTTACAAAGGAAAAGATGAGTAGTGTTCTCAGGTGACCTGAAAAGAATAGAACAATGTTTGTTAAGAGTGAATGGTGACCCCCCCCTTTTATTTTATTTTATTTTTATTTCCTTTTTTTTTGTCTATTTGTTTGTTTGTTTTTTGTCATTGACGATGTTTGTCGCGTTTTTTGTTCAGTGCAGCAGCAACTGAAAAAAAGAAATAAATAAAAAGTTTAAAAAACAACAACAACGTACCCTCCTAATAGCCATCCTGTACATTAACCTCTGTTCTTAACTTCTTAACGTTGTTTTTCTACCAATTAAGAGTATGAAGGAAAGGCTTCAATCACAAACATACTTGGAAGGCCGTAGCTTGTAATTGATGGGTGCCTGAAAACAGGTGACAGGACTCTATCTTTCTATTTCTGTCTCTTCTCCCTTCCGCTCTCTGTCTGCCTGTGTCCGTTTGAGCCTGAAGCTAAAGCCGGGCTGAGAGCTTTTGGTTTTAATTGAATTGGATAACCTGTGTCACCAGCTTCATCTGTTAAATATCACGCTGTTCTCATTTGGCTTGCTTGTGCTGCCACATTCACTGATAAGGAAGTCCCAGTCAATGTGTCGGCGCCACCAGCCCAACAGATGCACTGCCTTGTTTTTGCTCTAGCACCCAAAAGCCCTAAAATCTCCAAACGTTCCCCTTTCAAACATCTGTACCTGGACCAGCTTTTAGAAAACACAGATAGTGATTACGCACTAATGTTGTAATGACTGATTTGTGAACTGCGCTCTGAAGGAAATCTGAAGTCTGAGCATGTGTGGCGAATTCACAACAGGCTTGTTTTACATGTGTGAATCTACTCGCCAAAGGTTTGGTTTTAAAGAGCTGTATTAATAGTGTAACATTTTACATAGTAACTCTTTATATTAAGGTACACATATTCACCATTAAAAAGTTGCATATAAGAAGCATATTGGCTCTTTATTAGTCGTTATAAGGCACTTATCAATGCCTTATGCTGCATGACTATATTCTACTAGGTGTTGAAGAGTTCTCTCTAACCTCCTAATTACTTCTTCATTATATTAAATAAATAAGTTGTACATAAATTAGGATCATAAAATGATGAAGTATGGGCCTCATAAGGTGGCAGTAGCACAATAATGAACACTTACAGTAATACATATGGTCTACTCTTAAGTAACATATGTTCCCCATCCTAATAGGAGGTCTTGTTCATAACTAATTCACTCGTAGTTTGTCACTTATTAACCCACACAGGTTCTCTTCTAAAGCTGCTTCCTCTTTACACTTAGTAAATCCCTTACAGCACACCACTATTGCTATTAACAGACTTAAGAGATGGAGGGCTATTGAGACGCACAGGTCCTATTGCCATTCAGTGGTAGAAGAACACAGTCAGTACGAGTAGAAGCCTTGAAGAAACTTATGAAGAAAATATTTTGATAGGCAAATCTCTGAAGGGGTCGATAAATAAAGGAGATATTTGTGCTTGTGCTGATTTTGCTCTTTCACCACTGAATGGGAATAGAGACGTGCGCTATAATGGATTTCCGAAGTGTGAAGAGGAGGCAACATCAGAATGGTGAACCTGTGTGGGACTGCGTCTGAGCTAGGTTTACCTTATAAACCGACACAATATCTGGACAAAAGTTTACATTTCATAGTCTTAGTGTATTTTAAAGTAGACATTGAAAAAAAGTAATGTTTTAAGTTATTTAAAAACACAAATTATATTTGAATTATATTCTTTTTGCCATGCTATTATGTCATGTAATGTACCAACATAACACACTTAATTTACGTCACGTTTGTAATGTACTCCGCTCACGTCATGTACGTAGCTTCTTAAAAAACGCAATGTTACTCACGTGTTGAAATCTATCAGAAACCCTGCATGTGCATGATGACGCTAAAGGGTTGCCCAGGGCATTCAAAAGTGATGCCAAGCGGTCCTGACCAAGTGCCATGTGATGGGTAACAACGTGTCGCAATGTCAAAGATCTGAAGCTCATTGTACTTTCTGTGAGTAGCGCCGGTTATATGTCAAATCTAAAGTTATAAATGAACAGTTCCACCGAAACTGTAAAGAAATGTGAGGTGTAGAGAAGATGCTGGCTCGTTTTATTTCCCTCTTGTATTCTTGGTGAATCCAGCCCACTGAATCCTGCTTTGGGAGCATATTACTAAGACTGCCTGGAGGAGCTCAGTGCACGCTCTGCATCATTTATCAGAGCTAAGTTATCTCCGCTGAGGATACTTTCTTCACATTATTAGTGTTCCTGCTTGGACAGATTCATTTCAAACAGCTAGCAAGGGGAACTAAACAGCTTGCAAAATGTAGTTTAGACATTTATTGTTTTACGAATGATGTTCAAGTATCAAGTATTTAACTGATTCTAAAGAGAGAGTGTCTTTGTTTCCTCTACAGGGATGTCAGAGGTCACATACAGCCACAAAAGGCCGGCGTTAATGTCTTACCAAACACAGCAGCCGTATATAATACATATGTGAATATATATGAATTCAATGAAAAGGATTCATAGCAGGGTTAAAAAAAGACTAAATTAGATATCCGTTTTGTAAGTATACTGGTGACAGAGTGAAACATCCATGCAACAGATAACACAGACTCACCTCGTAGTAGCTCTGGACAGCATTGATGAAGGCCTCATCAGCAACGATCTGGGTCTCTCCGTTGAGGAACGCCTGGAAACGCTCTTTGACCGTCTGCAGATGCTGCTTACTGATCTGATGGAGACATAACAGCAGCCAAAGAGGATATAAGATATGAAACTTAAAAACTCAGTGTACCCTGGATAGATTATATTACCTGAACAAGGGACTGAAAAGCTATTACGGTGGTGTTCATTTAGAATGGATTTAGTTTAATTTCCTTTACTTTATTTCTTGACTTTAGACGTCTTAAATATTGATCTTTAAATCCTTTTCATGTCCAATCACCTGAGCATTCAAAGTGCCTCCTTGTTCATCCAACAGGACATGAAACAGTTTGCTAAGGCTCATAGCACACCTCTTAACCAAAAGTACTATCACATTTAACTAAACTCAACTGTGCTGTGCTGTGAGCTCTTATTTTGAAGTTTCTGTTTTGGAACTCCAGTGTCCAAAGAGGTTGTCTGACTATGTGTCTATATTCCAGTGCTCTTCTACAGGTAGTTCCCAGTTACCATCTACATCTCCCCATCGACACAGTTATATTCAACATGTGCAGGCTCTGATGTGCTATGATGGAAGTTACCCAGTGAACCTTATCATAGGTAGAACTCAATCCTCCTTCAACAAAGACATTAGCACTAAAATGAGATTACCAATGAGAGCCTCCGTCCCTGCTTGCAGACTCCACATCCATTGGACTCCACATCTGCAGCCCTGGTAACTGTTACCATGGCCACTGCAGCAGGGGAAGCAGTATGAGATGACAGCTTCCATAATGGGGGTCAAAGGTCACAGTTCAGATTAACTACAGTGGAGCCAGCTGTGTGCAGATGTGTATCCATAATATATCGGTTGTGGATCAGTGTGTTGTCTCACTTGGTTGAAGAACTGAAAGGAGTAACATATCTTTAAAACTCTAGTGAATGGGTCACTGATAGGCGGACCGCGGTCCGGATCCGGACCCAGAAGCCGGTGTCTGTGGACCCTGGACCTACAACTGATAGATAATTGAGAATTATTACATTTTAACGGAGCGCTTCTGTTTTAACTGGCACAGTTTTTCTATCCTTTACGACTTGTTCCGCAGTCCAGGAGACACACCGACCAGTTACATGCGTTGTAAATCACATCACGTGATGCTGCTCAGCCAATCAAATATGTGTATTCTGATAAGTATCGCCCTCGACTCGAGTGAGGTTTACACACACACGACAGAGAGACCCAACAGTCGGAGAGAACCTGAGTCAGAGAAGTTATTTCACATAACGTTCTCCGAAGAGAGAAAAGTGGTCAGAGAGAGTAAAGAGAGACCAGAGAGAGACCAGAGAGAGAGCAGAGAGAGCAGAGAGACCAGAGAGACCAGAGAGAGAGCAGAGAGAGAGCAGAGAGAGAGCAGAGAGAGCCCAGACAGAGAGAGAGCAGAGAGACCAGAGAGAGACCAGAGAGAGAGCAGAGAGACCAGAGAGAGACCAGAGAGAGACCAGAGAGAGCAGAGAGAGAGCAGAGAGACCAGAGAGACCAGAGAGAGACACCAGAGAGACCAGAGAGAGACCAGAGAGAGCCCAGAGAGAGAGCAGAGAGAGACCAGAGAGAGAGAGACCAGAGAGAGCCCAGAGAGAGCMCAGAGAGAGCAGAGAGACCAGAGAGAGACCAGAGAGAGACCAGAGAGAGACCAGAAAGAGACCAGAGAGAGAGCAGAGAGACCAGAGAGAGACCAGAGAGAGACCAGAGAGAGAGCAGAGAGAGACCAGAGAGACACCAGAGAGAGACCAGAGAGACCAGAGAGAGACCAGAGAGGACAGAGAGAGACCAGAGAGACCAGAGAGAGAGCAGAGAGAGACCAGAGAGTCCAGAGAGA